>NW_027077506.1:0-32369 GCF_963924675.1 Phocoena phocoena | reverse complement strand
TCCCTCACTTTTCGGTGATGTGGCCCCACTAGTGTGAGGACACTCCTGCCTGGTTCCCATTCCCTTGGTGATGTGGGCCCTCTGGTGAGAATCTGATCCTCTTTGGTTCTTCACACTTCTGTGAGGTTGACCCTCTGCTCTGAGGTCACTCCTGCCTGGTTGTCGCACTCCGCATTGGCTACGTCGCCCCTCTGGTAGCAGTCGGAGCTGGCTGGGAGCCACTGCCCCTCGGTGATGAGGGCCCTCTGGCATCAGGCACTAATTGCTGGGCTCCCCACATTTTTTCATGTGTGCCCACTCTTGCGATGACACTCCTGCTTGTTTCCCTTCCCCATGGGGATGTGGGCCTTCTGCTCTGAGGTCACAACGGCTGGGTTGCTTACAGAATCACAATGAGGGCCCTCTGTTGTGAGTTCATGCCGGCCTGGATCTCATAGCCTCAGTGCTCTGGGCCGCCTGCTAGGAAGATCCAACTGCTGGTTTCCACACCTTTTGTATACAATGGGACATGTGTTGTGAGGTTAATCCTGCCTGCCTCACTCCGAAACCCATGGTGATGTGGGTCCTCTGGTTTGAGGCCACATGTGCTGGGTACCTCAACTTTTGATGATGTGGCCCCACGGGTGTGAGGACACTCCTGCCTGGTTCCCATCACCTTGGTGATGTGGGCCCTCTGGGGAGAGTCTGATCCTGGCTGGGTTCCCTACCATTCTGTGAGGTGGGCCCTCTGATGTCAGGTCACTCCTGCCTGGCTAGCTCACATCGCCTTGGCGACGTGGGCCCTCTGTTGGCCACTGGAGCATGCTGGGAGCCTCCTACTCCCGTGAATGATGGCCCTGGAAAAAATGCATATGCCCTTTTTGGCCAAGTGCTTCATTGACGAGGTTCTGCCACTTCTCTTATGCTTTCAGAGCAATTCACGTCTACCTCCTGAAATCGGATTCCAGCAATTCTGCCCCACTTTCAAGTCCTCTTCGCAGCCTTAATTCAATATATTTTTGTACGATTTCTGTCATTTATAAGTTTGCAGGTATGTGAATGACAGTGCCCCTGAGCTCCTTTCCTCAACTCGCTTTCTTGTGAGCTGGCCACAAAACCGCAGGATTGCTTCAGGCCCTAATCTTGTTCCAGCATGGCATGCTGAGCCTTTGGTTAATTCCTTTTCCTGTTGGGAAATGAGTGTTAAAATTGCCCGTGCATACTGGGCATATACCCTGAGAAAACCAAAATTCAAAAAGAGTCATGTACCAAAATGTTCATTGCAGCTCTATTTACAATAGCCCGGAGATGGAAAGAACCTAAGCGCCCATCATCGGACGAATGGATAAAGAAGATGTGGCACATATACACAATGGAATATTACTCAGCCTTAAAAAGAAATGAAACTGAGTTATTTGTAATGAGATGGATAGACCTAGAGTCTGTCATACAGAGTGAAGTAAGTCAGAAAGAAAAAGACAAATAGCGTATGCTAACACATATATATGGAATTTAAAGGAAAAAAATGTCATGAAGAACCTAGGGATAAGACAGGAATAGAGGCGCAGACCTACTGGAGAACGGAATTGAGGATATGGGGAGGGGGAATGGTGAGTTTTGACAGGGCGAGAGAGAGTCATGGACATATACACACTAACAAATGTAGTAAGGTAGATAGCAAGGGGGAAGCAGCCGCAAGGCACAGGGATATTAGCTCGGGGCGTTGGGACAGCCTGGAGGGGTGGAAGGGGGAGAGAGGGAGGGAGGGAGACACAAGAGGGAAGACACAGGGAGCATATGTATATGTATAGCTGATTCACTTTGTTATAAAGCAAAAACTAACACACCATTGTAAAGCAATTATACCCCAATAAAGATGTTAAAAAAAATATTTGCCCGTGCACACACCTACAGATAGTCTCCCATTGGTTCTCCTTATTCCTGTTCATCTTGCGCAGAAATTGCAAACAGTGCCAAACAGGAGGTTAAAGGCACTGACTCTCCAAATGGGGAGAGTGTAAGAAAAGGGTCTGGAATGGTGAACCTGAGTACCAGGGGACGAAAACAGACATGCATGTAAAAAGGTTTCCCAGTCACACGGTGGAGCATACTCTGGGTTTCGCATGCAAATTTTAGCAGAAGGAAGAATCCCTTGAACCTGGAGAGTTGGGAACCATGGAATGGGTACCAGGCAGTATGACATCAAAGGGTCTGCATTTGCTCACTGAACCTCACCAATGCTATCAGCCCAAAGGGTCAAGCCTTATCTCTCACCCAGCTCTGGGTGTAGATGTGGTAAACCAGGTTGCATCACATGCCCTGTGTGAGTTATTTAAGAATTGCTCTCTATTTCACTGTCATTGTGTTTTGTTTTTGAAATTTTTTTTTGACACTGGGATTTATCGGATTTTCACTGCTGCATTAATGCCGCTGTACACACTCTTGATTCTCTTACGGAGACATAAATATCCACGGGTTTTAAGATTCTTCCTAGTCAGGTATATTCCTAGGCGTTGAATATGTGGTGTTGAGTCCATTTCGTTGAGCAAGGAGTAGGTCTTGTCTATTACATATTTGGCTTATGTAACGGTATCTGTGCTAATTTCAGTCTCTGGTTTTATGCAGCACTCCAACGCACCTTTCTCCATAAGAAAGCACTAGTTGGTTTTCTAAATTTGAGACTGTTCTGTTTTGTAATTCAGTTCATGTGTAGTCAAGTTTACATACTGTGTATTAGTGATATTTTATGATGTTTCTTTTTATGTGTGACTTATTTCACGTAGAAACACCATACCTGTATCCACTCACTATGCCACTACGGGCCTGATGACACAGATTTCATTGCTGAGTGATATTCCATTGTACGTACGTACCACAACTTCTTTATCCATTGTTTGCTCTCTGAGATATTTACCTGGTACTGTAAACGAGGTTCTTGTGAACAGAGAGGTCCCAAACTTTGAGGTGGCTGGGTGTTTTTGATTTTAATTTCCCTAAGCTGTAGGACCATAAGTGGAAGTGCCATAGGCTGTGTTGCTTTGTTTCTTACGTGTTTCAGGAAACACATAACACTTCTCCAGAATGGCTGTCGACAATTTACATCATATGCATCAGCATAATAAGGATCCCTGTTTTCCATTGCCTGTCCTCCTTTTCTGGATTTTACAATTTTTTTAAATGGCCCTTTTGCCCTGGGGGGCACTGAGACTTCATTGTAGTGCAGGTTTATTTACAAGCTTGCTTGGTTGGCCAAAAAGTGCGTATGCGTTTTTTCCTGACTATATTTAGGGAAAAAAGCATCCGCACTTTTTGGACAAGTGCATCATTATCGACGTTCTGCCTCTTTTCCTATTCTTTAAGTGCAATTCCAGTTTAACCCTTCAATCGTTTTCCTGAATTTCTGCCCCGCTTTCAAGTCCCCTTTGCAGGCTTACTTCACTATTTTTTTGGAGGATAGCTGTCATTTATAACTCTGCAGGTTTGTGAATTACAGTGCCCCTGAGCTCCTTTCTTCAACTCGCTTTCTTGTGAGCTGGGCACAAAACCGCAGGATTGCTTCAGGCACTAATCTCTTTCCAGCAGGGCATGCTGAGCGTTTGTTTAATTCCTCTTCCTGGTGGGAAATGAGCATTACATTTGCCCGTGCAGACACCTACAGCTAGTCCCTCATTGGTTCTCCCTATTCCTGTTCATCTTGCACAGAAATTGCAAGCTGTGCCAAACAGGAGGTTAAAGGCACTGACTCTCCAAGCGGGGAGAGTGTTAGTAAAGCATCTGGAATGGTGAACCCGAGGACCAGGATACGAAAACTGAGATGCATTTTAAATCGTTTCCCAATCACACGGTGGACGATAGTCTGGGTTTCCCATGCATGTTTTAGCTGGAGGAAGAATCCCTTGAACCTGGAGAGTTGGGACCCATGGAATGGGTACCATGCAGTATGACTTCAAAGGGTCTGCATTTGCTCACCGAAACTCACCAATGCTATCAGCCTGAAGTGTCCAGCCTTATGTCTCAACCAGCTGTGGGTGTAGATGTGGTCAATCCCGGTTGCATCACATGCCCTGAGTGAATTGTTTAAGAATTGCTCTCTATTTCACTGTCTTTGTGTTTTGTTTTTGAAATTTAGTTTGATAATGGGATTTATCGGATTTTCACTGCTGCGTTTATGCCGCTGTACACACACTTGTTTCTCTTACGGAGACATATAAATCCATGGGTTTTAAGATTCTTCCTCGTCAGGTATATTCCTAGGCGTTGAATATGTGGTGTTGACTCCATTTCGTTGAGCAAGGAGTAGGTCTTGTCTATTACATATTTAGCTTATGGAAAGTTATCTGTGCTAATTTCAGTCTCTGGTTTTATGCAGCATCCCAACGCACCTTTCCCCATAAGCAAGCACTAGTTGGTTTTCAAAATTTGAGACCCTCTTCTGTTTTGTAATTCAGTTCATGTGTAGTTAAATTTACATTCCGTGTATTAGTGATATCTTATGATGTTTCTTTTTCTGTGTGATGTAGTTCACGTAGAATCACCGTACCTGCATCCACTCACTATGCCGCTACGGGCCTGATGACACACATTTCATTGCTGAGTGATATTGCATTGCACGTTCATGCCACAACTTCTTTATCCATTTTTTGCTTTCTGGGTTATTTACCTGGTAATGTAGACGAGCTTCTTCGGAACACAGCCGTCCCAAACTTTGGGGTGGATCTCTGTTTTTGATTTTAGTTTCCCTAAGCAAGAGGACCATAAGTGCAATTGCCATAGGCTGTGTTCCTTTATTTCTTACGTGTTTCATGAAACACCATACACTTCTCCAGGGTGGCTGTTGGCAATTTACATCCTCCCAATCAGCATAACTAGGCTCCCTGTTCTCCATATCCTGTCCTACCTTTCTGGATTTTACACTTTTTTCAGTTGGCCCTTTTGTCAGGGGGGCAGTGAGACTTCATTGTAGTGCAGATTTCCTTTACAGGCTTGCTTGGTTGGCCAAAAAGTGCATATGCGTTTTTTCCTGAATATATTCAGGAAAAAACGCATACGCCCTTTTTGGCCAAGTGCATCATTGTCGACGTTGTGCCTCTTTTCCTATGCTTTCAGGGCAATTCCAGTCTACCGCCTGCAATCGTTTTCCTGAAATTCTGCCCCGCTTTCAAGTCCCCTTCGCAGGCTTACTTCAATATACTTTTGGAAGATAGCTGTCATTTATAACTCTGCAGGTTTGTGAATTACAGTGCCCCTGAGCTCCTTTCTTCAACTCGCTTTCTTGTGAGCTGGGCACAAAACCGCAGGATTGCTTCAGGCACTAATCTGTTTCCAGCAGGGCATGCTGAGCCTTTGGTTAATTCCTCTTCCTGGTGGGAAATGAGCGTTACATTTGCCCGTGCAGACACCTACAGCTAGTCTCTCATTGGTTCTCCCTATTCCTGTTCATCTTGTACAGAAATTGCAAGCTGTGCGAAACAGGAGGTTAAAGGCACTGACTCTCCAAGCGGGGAGAGTGTTAGTAAAGCATCTGGAATGGTGAACCGGAGGACCAGGATACGAAAACTGAGATGCATTTTAAATCGTTTCCCAATCACACGGTGGAAGATACTCTGGGTTTCCCATGCATGTTTTAGCTGGAGGAAGAATCCCCAGAACCTGGAGTGTTGGGACCCAAGGAATGGGTACCATGCAGTATGACTTCAAAGGGTCTGCATTTACTCACCGAACCTCACCAATGCTATCAGCCTGAAGTGTCTAGCTTTATGTCTCAACCAGCTCTGGGTGTAGATGTGGTCAATCCCGGTTGCATCACATGCCCTGAGTGAATTATTTAAGAATTGCTCTCTATTTCACTGTCTTTGTGTTTTGTTTTCGAAATTTATTTTGATAATGGGATTTATCGGATTTTCACTGCTGCGTTTCGACCGCTGTACACACGCTTGATTCTCTTACGGAAACATATATATCCATGGGTTTTAAGATTCTTCTTAGTCATGTATATTCCTAGGCGTTGAACATGTGGTGTTGGGTCTATTTCTTTGAGCAAGTGGTAGGTCTTGTCTATTATATATTTGGCTTATGGAAAGTTATCTGTGCTAATTTCAGTCTCTGGTTTTATGCAGCACCCCAACGCACCTTTCCCCATAAGCAAGCTCTAGTTGGTTTTCTAAATTTGAGACCCTGTTCTGTTTTGTAATTCACTTCATGTGTAGTCAAGTTTACATTCCGTGTATCAGTGATATCTTATGATGTTTCTATTTCTGTGTGACGTAGTTCACGTAGAATCACCGTACATGCATCCAATCACTAACCGCTACGGGCCTGATGACACAGATTTAATAGCTGAGTGATACTGCATTGCACGTACGTGCCACAACTTCTTTATCCATTTTTTGCTTTCTGGGATATTTACCTGGAACTGTAGACGAGCTTCCTGTGAACACAGCCGTCCCAAACATTGGGGTGGCTGTCTGTTTTTGATTTTAATTTCCCTAAGCTATAGGACCATAAGTGCAAGTGCCATAGGCTGTGTTGCTTTATTTCTTACGTGTTTCAGGAAACACCATACACTTCTCCAGGGTGGCTGTTGGCAATTTACATCCTGCCAATCGCCATAACAAGGCTCACTGTTCTCCATATCCTGTCCTACCTTTCTGGATTTTACACTTTTTTCAGATGGCCCTTTTGCCCGGGGAGCAGTGAGACTTCATTGTAGTGCAGATTTCTTAACAGGCTTGCTTGGTTGGCCAAAAAGTGCGTATGCATTTTTTCCTGTATATATTCAGGAAAAAACGCATACGCACTTCTTGGCCAAGTGCATCATAGTCGACGTTGTGCCTCTTTTCCTATGCTTTCAGGGCCATTCCAGTCTACCCCTGCAATCGTTTTCCTGAAATTCTGCCGCGCTTTCAAGTCCCCTTCGCAGGCTTACTTCATTATATTTTTAGAGGATAGCTGTCATTTATAACTCTGCAGGTTTGTGAATTACAGTGCCCCTGAGCTCCTTTCTTCACCACGCTTTCTTGTGAGCTGGGCACAAAACCGCAGGATTGCTTCAGGCCCTCATCTGTTTTCAGCAGGGCACGCTGAGCCTTTGCTTAATTCCTCTTCCTGGTCGGCATGAGCGTTACATTTGCCCGTGCAGACACCTACAGCTAGTCTCTCATTGGTTCTCCCTATTCCTGTTCATCTTGCACAGAAATTGCAAGCTGTGCCAAAGAGGAGGTTAAAGGCACTGACTCTCCAAGCGGGGAGAGTGTTAGTAAAGCATCTGGAATGGTGAACCCGAGGACCAGGATACGAAAACTGAGATGCATTTTAAATCGTTTCCCAATCACACGGTGGACGATACTCTGGGTTTCCCATGCATGTTTTAGCTGGAGGAAGAATGCCTTGAACCTGGAGAGTTGGGACCCATGGAATGGGTACCATGCAGTATGACTTCAAAGGGTCTGCATTTGCTCACCGAAACTCACCAATGCTATCAGCCTGAAGTGTCCAGCCTTATGTCTCAACCAGCTCTGGGTGTAGATGTGGTAAATCCCGGTTGCATCACATGCCCTGAGTGAATTATTTAAGAATTGCTCTCTATTTCACTGTCTTTGTGTTTTGTTGTCGAAATTTATTTTGATACTGGGATTTATCGGATTTTCACTGCTGCCTTTATGCCGCTGTACACACGCTTGATTCTCTTACGGAGACATATATATCCATGGGTTTTAAGATTCTTCCTAGTCCGGTATATTCCTAGGCGTTGAATATGTGGTGTTGGGTCCATTTCGTTGAGCAAGGAGTAGGTCTTGTCTATTACATATTTGGCTTATGGAAAGGTATCTGTGCTAATTTCAGTCTCTGGTTTTATGCAGCACCCCAAGGCACCTTTCCCCATAAGCAAGCACTAGTTGGTTTTCTAAATTTGAGACCCTGTTCTGTTTTGTAATTCAGTGCATGTGTAGTATAGTTTACATTCCGTGTATTAGTGATATCTTATGATGTTTCTTTTTCTGTGTGACGTAGTTCACGTAGAATCACCGTACCTGCATCCACTCACTATGCCGCTATGGGCCGGATGACACAGATTTCATTGCTGAGTGATATTGCATTGTACGTACGTGCCACAACTTCTTTATCCATTTTTTGCTTTCTGGGATATTTACCTGATACTGTAGACGAGCTTCTTGTGAACACAGCCGTCCCAAACTTTGGGGTGGCTCTCTGTTTTTCATTTTAATTAACCTAAGCAATACGACCATAAGTGCAATTGCCATAGGCTGTGTTGCTGTATTTCTTACGTGTTTCAGGAAACACCATAAACTTCTCCAGGGTGGCTGTTGGCAATTTACATCCTGCCAATCAGCATAACAAGGCTCCCTGTTCTCCATATCCTGTCCTACCTTTCTGGATTTTACACTTTTTTCAGATGGCCCTTTTGCCCGGGGGGCAGTTAGATTTCATTGTAGTGCAGATTTCCTTTACAGGCTTGCTTGGTTGGCCAAAAAGTGCGTATGCGTTTTTTCCTGAATATATTCAGGAAAAAACGCATACGCCCTTTTTGGCCAAGTGCATCATTGTCGACGTTCTGCCTCTTTTCCTATGCTTTCAGGGCAATTCCAGTCTACGCCCTGCAATCGTTTTCCTGAAATTCTGCCCCGCTTTCAAATCCCCTTCGCAGGCTTACTTCAATATACTTTTGGAGGATAGCTGTCATTTATAACTCTGCAGGTTTGTGAATTACAGTGCCCCTGAGCTCCTTTCTTCAACTCGCTTTCTTGTGAGCTGGGCACAAATCCGCAGGATTGCTTCAGGCCCTAATCTGTTTCCAGCAGGGCACACTGAGCCTTTATTTAATTCCTCTTCCTGGTGGGCAATGAGCGTTACATTTGCCCGTGCAGACACCAACAGCTAGTCTCTCATTGTTTCTCCCTATTCCTGTTCATCTTGCACAGAAATTGCAAGCTGTGCCAAAGAGGAGGTAAAAGGCACTGACTCTCCAAGCAGGGAGAGTGTTAGTAAAGCATCTGGAATTGTGAACCCGAGGACCAGGATACGAAAACTGAGATGCATTTTAAATCGATTCCCAATCACACGGTGGACGATACTCTGGGTTTCCCATGCATGTTTTAGCTGGAGGAAGAATCCCTTGAACCTGGAGAGTTGGGACCCATGGAATGTGTACCATGCAGTATGACTTCAAAGGGTCTGCATTTGCTCACCGAAACTCACCAATGCTATCAGCCTGAAGTGTCCAGCCTTATGTCTCAACCAGCTCTGGGTGTAGATGTGGTCAATCCCGGTTGCATCACATGCCCTGAGTGAATTATTTAAGAATTGCTCTCTATTTCACTGTCTTTGTGTTTTGTTTTCGAAATTTATTTTGATAATGGGATTTATCGGATTTTCACTGCTGCGTTTCGGCCGCTGTACACACGCTTGATTCTCTTACGGAGACATATATATCCATGGGTTTTAAGATTCTTCCTAGTCAGGTATATTCCTAGGCGTTGAATATGTGGTGTTGGGTCCATTTCGTTGAGCAAGGAGTAGGTCTTGTCTATTACATATTTGGCTTATGGAAAGTTATCTGTGCTAATTTCAGTCTCTGGTTTTATGCAGCACCCCAAGGCACCTTTCCCCATAAGCAAGCACTAGTTGGTTTTCTGAATTTGAGACCCTGTTCTGTTTTGTAATTCAGTTCATGTGTAGTCAAGTTTACATTACGTGTATTAGTGATATCTTATGATGTTTCTTTTCTGTGTGACGTAGTTCACGTAGAATCACCGTACCTGCATCCACTCAATATGCCGCTACGGGCCTGATGACACAGATTTCATTGCTGAGCTATATTGCATTGCACGTACGTGCCACATCTTCTTTATCCATTTTTTGCTTTCTGGGATATTTACTTGGTACTGTAGACGAGCTTCTTGGGAACACAGCCGTCCCAAACTTTGGGGTGGCTTTCTGTTTTTGATTTTAATTTCCCTAAGCAATAGGACCATAATTGCAATTGCCATAGGCTGTGTTGCTTTATTTCTTACGTGTTTCAGGAAACTCCATACACTTCTCCAGGGTGGCGGTTCACAATTTACATCCTGCCAATCAGCATAACAAGGCTCCCTTTTCTCCATATCCTGTCCTACCTTTCTGGATTTTACCCTTTTTTCAGATGGCCCTTTTGCCCGGGGGGCAGTGAGATTTCATTGTAGTGCAGATTTCCTTTACAGGCTTGCTTGGTTGGCCAAAAAGGGCGTATGCGTTTTTTCCTGAATATATTCAGGAAAAAACGCATACGCCCTTTTTGGCCAAGTGCATCATTGTCGACGTTGTGCCTATTTTCCTATGCTTTCAGGGCAATTCCAATCTACCCCCTGCAATCGTTTTCCTGAAATTCTGCCCCGCTTTCAAGTCCCCTTCGCAGGCTTACTTCAATATATTTTTGGAGGATAGCTGTCATTTATAACTCTGCAGGTTTGTGAATTACAGTGCCCCTGAGCTCCTTTCTTCAACTCGCTTTCTTGTGAGCTGGGCACAAAACCGCAGGATTGCTTCAGGCCCTAATCTGTTTCCAGCAGGGCACACTGAGCCTTTGTTTAATTCCTCTTCCTGGTGGGCAATGTGCGTTACATTTGCCCGTGCATACACTTACAGCTAGTCTCTCATTGGTTCTCCCTATTCCTGTTCATCTTGCACAGAAATTGCAAGCTGTGCCAAAGAGGAGGTTAAAGGCACTGACTCTCCAAGCGGGGAGAGTGTTAGTAAAGCATCTGGAATGGTGAACCCGAGGACCAGGATACGAAAACTGAGATGCATTTTAAATCCTTTCCCAATCACATGGTGGATGATACTCTGGGTTTCCCATGCATGTTTTAGCTGGAGGAAGAATCCCTTGAACCTGGAGAGTTGGGACCCATGGAATGGGTACCATGCTGTATGACTTCAAAGGGTCTGCATTTGCTCACCGAAACTCACCAATGCTATCAGCCTGAAGTGTCCAGCCTTATGTCTCAACCAGCTCTGGGTGTAGATGTGTTAAATCCCGGTTGCATCACATGCCCTGAGTGAATTATTTAAGAATTGCTCTCTATTTCACTGTCTTTGTGTTTTGTTTCTGAAATTTATTTTGATAATGGGATTTATCGGATTTTCACTGCTGCCTTTATGCCGCTGTACACACGCTTGATTCTCTTACGGAGACATATAAATCCATGGGTTTTAAGATTCTTCCTAGTCAGGTATATTCCTAGGCGTTGAATATGTGGTGTTGAGTCCATTTCGTTGAGCAAGGAGTAGGTCTTGTCTATTACATATTTGGCTTATGGAATGTTATCTGTGCTAATTTCAGTCTCTGGTTTTATGCAGCACCCCAAGGCACCTTTCCCCATAAGCAAGCACTAGTTGGTTTTCTAAATTTGAGACCCTGTTATGTATTGTAATTCAGTTCATGTGTAGTCAAGTTTACATTCCGTGTATTAGTGATATCTTATGATGTTTCTTTTTCTGTGTGACGTAGTTCACGTAGAATCACCGTACCTGCATCCACTCACTATGCCGCTACGGGCCTGATGACACAGATTTCATTGCTGAGTGATATTGCATTGCACGTACGTGCCACAACTTCTTTATCCATTTTTTGCTTTCTGGGATATTTACCTGGTACTGTAGACGAGCTTCTTGGGAACACAGCCGTCCCAAACTTTGGGGTGGCTCTCTGTTTTTGATTTTAATTTCCCTAAGCAATAGGACCATAAGTGCAATTGCCATAGGCTGTGCTGCTTTATTTCTTATGTGTTTCAGGAAACACCATACACTTCTCCAGGGTAGCTGTTGGCAATTTACATCCTGCCAATCAGCATAACAAGGCTCCCTGTTCTCCATATCCTGTCCTACCTTTCTGGATTTTACACTTTTTTCAGATGGCCCTTTTGCTCGGGGGGGGCAGTGAGATTTCATTGTAGTGCAGATTTCCTTTACAGGCTTGCTTGGTTGGCCAAAAAGGGCGTATGCGTTTTTTCCTGAATATATTCAGGAAAAAACGCATACGCCCTTTTAGGCCAAGTGCATCATTGTCGACGTTGTGCCTCTTTTCCTATGCTTTCAGGGCAATTCCAGTCTACCCCCTGCAATCGATTTCCTGAAATTCTGCCGCGCTTTCAAGTCCCCTTCGCAGGCTTACTTCATTATATTTTTAGAGGATAGCTGTCATTTATAACTCTGCAGGTTTGTGAATTACAGTGCCCCTGAGCTCCTTTCTTCACCTCGCTTTCTTGTGAGCTGGGCACAAAACCGCAGGATTGCTTCAGGCCCTCATCTGTTTTCAGCAGGGCACGCTGAGCCTTTGCTTAATTCCTCTTCCTGGTCGGCATGAGTGTTACGTTTGCCCGTGCAGACACCTACAGCTAGTCTCTCATTGGTTCTCCCTATTCCTGTTCATCTTGCACAGAAATGGCAAGCTGTGCCAAACAGGAGGTTAAAGGCACTGACTCTCCAAGCGGGGAGAGTGTTAGTAAAGCATCTGGAATGGTGAACCCGAGGACCAGGATACGAAAACTGAGATGCATTTTAAATCGTTTCCCAATCACACGGTGGACGATACTCTGGGTTTCCCATGCATGTTTTAGCTGGAGGACGAATCCCTTGAACCTGGAGAGTTGGGACCCATGGAATGGGTACCATGCAGTATGACTTCAAAGGGTCTGCATTTGCTCACCGAAACTCACCAATGCTATCAGCCTGAAGTGTCCAGCCTTATGTCTCAACCAGCTCTGGGTGTAGATGTGGTAAATCCCGGTTGCATCCCATGCCCTGAGTGAATTATTTAAGAATTGCTCTCTATTTCACTGTCTTTGTGTTTTGTTTTCGAAATTTATTTTGATACTGGGATTTATCGGATTTTCAGTGCTGCGTTTCAGCCGCTGTACACACGCTTGATTCTCTTACGGAGACATATATATCCATGGGTTTTAAGATTATTCCTAGTCAGGTATATTCCTAGGCGTTGAATATGTGGTGTTGGGTCCATTTCGTTGAGCAAGGAGTAGGTCTTGTCTATTACATATTTGGCTTATGGAAAGGTATCTGTGCTAATTTCAGTCTCTGGTTTTATGCAGCACCCCAAGGCACCTTTCCCCATAAGCAAGCACTGGTTGGTTTTCTAAATTTGAGACCCTGTTATGTTTTGTAATTCAGTGCATGTGTAGTCTAGTTTACATTCCGTGTATTAGTGATATCTTATGATGTTTCTTTTTCTGTGTGACGTAGTTCACGTAGAATCACCGTACCTGCATCCACTCACTATGCCGCTATGGGCCTGATGACACAGATTTCATTGCTGAGTGATATTGCATTGTACGTACGTGCCACAACTTCTTTATCCATTTTTTGCTTTCTGGGATATTTACCTGATACTGTAGACGAGCTTCTTGTGAACACAGCCGTCCCAAATATTGGGGTGGCTGTCTGTTTTTGATTTTAATTTCTGTAAGCTATAGGACCATAAGTGGAAGTGCCATAGGCTGTGTTGCATTGTTTCTTACGTGTTTCAGGAAACACCATACACTTCTCCAGGGTGGCTGCTGGCAATTTACATCCTGCCAATCAGCATAACAAGGTTCCCTGTTCTCCATATCCTGTCCTACCTTTCTGGATTTTACACTTTTTTCAGATGGCCCTTTTGCCCGGGGGGCAGTGAGACTTCATTGTAGTGCAGATTTCCTTTACAGGCTTGCTTGGTTGGCCCAAAAGTACGTATGCGTTTTTTCCTGAATATATTCAGGAAAAAACGCATACGTACTTTTTGGCCAAGTGCATCATTGTCGACGTTCTACCTCTTTTCCTATGCTTTCAGGGCAATTCCAGTCTACCCCCTGCAATCGTTTTCCTCAAATTCTGCCCCGCTTTCAAGTCAACTTCGCAGGCTTACTTCAATATATTTTTGGAGGATAGCTGTCATTTATAACTCTGCAGGTTTCTGAATTACAGTGCCCCTGAGCTCCTTTCTTCAATTCGCTTTCTTGTGATCTGGGCACAAAACCGCAGGATTGCTTCAGGCCCTAATCTGTTTCCGGCAGGGCATGCTGAGCCTTTGGTTAATTCCTCTTCCTGGTCGGAAATGAGCGTTACCTTTGCACGTGCAGACACCTACAGCTCGTCTCTCATTGGTTCTCCCTATTCCTGTTCATCTTGCAAAGAAATTGTAAGCTGTGCCAAACAGGAGGTTAAAGGCACTGACTCTCCAAGCAGGGAGAGTGTTAGTAAAGCATCTGGAATGGTGAACCCGAGGACCAGGATACGAAAACTGAGATGCATTTAAAATCATTTCCCAATCACATAGTGGACCATACTGTGGGTTTCCCATGCATGTTTTAGCTGGAGGAAGAATCCCTTGAACCTGGAGAGTTGGGACCCATGGAATAGGTACCATGCAGTATGACTACAAAGGGTCTGCATTTGCTCACCGAAACTCACCAATGCTATCAGCCTGAAGTGTCCAGCCTTATGTCTCAACCAGCTCTGGGTGTAGATGTGGTCAATCCCGGTTGCATCACATGCCCTGAGTGAATTATTTAAGAATTGCTCTCTATTTAACTGTCTTTGTGTTTTGTTTTCGAAATTTATTTTGATAATGGGATTTATAGGATTTTCACTGCTGCGTGTCGGCCACTGTACACACGCTTGATTCTCTTACGGAGACATATATATCCATGGGTTTTAAGATTCTTCCTAGTCAAGTATATTCTTAGGCGTTGAATATGTGGTGTTGAGTCCATTTCGTTGAGCAAGGAGTAGGTTTTGTCTATTACATATTTGGCTTATGGAATGTTATCTGTGCTAATTTCAGTCTCTGGTTTTATGCAGCACCCCAAGGCACCTTTCCCCATAAGCAAGCACTAGTTGGTTTTCTAAATTTGAGACCCTGTTCTATTTTGTAATTCAGTTCAAGTGTAGTCAAGTTTACATTCCGTGTATTAGTGATATCTTATGATGTTACATTTTCTGTGTGACGTAGTTCACGTAGAATCACCGTACCTGCATCCACTCACTATGCCGCTACGGGCCTGATGACACAGATTTCATTGCTGAGTGATATTTCATTGTACGTACGTGCCACAATTTCTTTATCCATTTCTTGCTTTCTGGGATATTTACCTGATACTGTAGAAGAGCTTCTTGTGAACACAGCAGTCCCAAATATTGGGGTGGCTGTTTGTTTTGATTTTAATTTCCGTAAGCTATAGGACCATAAGTGGAAGTGCCATAGGCTGTGTTGCTTTGTTTCTTACGTGTTTCAGGAAACACCATACACTTCTCCAGGGTGGCTGTTGGCAATTTACATCCTGCCAATCAGCATAACAAGGCTCCCTGTTCCCCATATCCTGTCCTACCTTTCTGGATTTTACACTTTTTTCAGATGGCCCTCTTTCCCGGGGGGCAGTGAGACTTCATTGTAGTGCAGATTTCCTTTACAGGCTTGCTTGGTTGGCCAAAAAGCGCGTATGCGTTTTTTCCTGAATATATTCAAGAAAAAACGCATACGCACTTTTTGGCCAAGTGCATCATTGTCGACCTTGTGCCTCTTTTCCTATGCTTTCAGGGCAATTCCACTCTACCCCATGCAATCGTTTTCCTGAAAATCTGCCCCGCTTTCAAGTCCCCTTCGCAGGCTTACTTCAATATACTTTTGGAAGATAGCTGTCATTTATAACTCTGCAGGTTTGTGAATTACAGTGGCCCTGAGCTCCTTTCTTCAACTCGCTTTCTTGTGAGCTGGGCACAAAACCGCAGGATTGCTTCAGGTCCTAATCTGTTTTCAGCAGGGCACGCTGAGCCTTTGTTTAATTCCTCTTCCTGGTCGGCAATGAGCATTACATTTGCCCGTGCAGACACCTACAGCTAGTCTCCCACTGGTTCTCCCTATTCCTGTTCATCTTGCACAGAAATTGCAAGCTGTGCCCAACAGGAGGTTAAAGTCACTGACTCTCCAAGCGGGGAGAGTGTTAGTAAAGCATCTGGAATGGTGAACCCGAGAACAAGGATACGAAAACTGAGATGCATTTTAAATCGTTTCCCAATCACACGGTGGACGATACTCTGGGTTTCCCATGCATGTTTTAGCTGGAGGAAGAATCCCTTGAACCTGGAGAGTTGGGACCCATGGAATGGGTACCATGCAGTATGACTTCAAAGGGTCTGCATTTGCTCACCGAAACTCACCAATGCTATCAGCCTGAAGTGTCCAGCCTTATGTCTCAACCAGCTCTGGGTGTAGATGTGGTAAATCCCGGTTGCATCACATGCCCTGAGTGAATTATTTAAGAATTGCTCTCTATTTCACTGTCTTTGTGTTTTGTTTTCGAAATTTATTTTGATAATGGGATTTATCGGATTTTCAGTGCTGCGTTTCGGCCGCTGTACACACGCTTGATTCTCTTACGGAGACATATATATCCATGGGTTTTAAGATTCTTCCTAGTCAGGTATATTCCTAGGCGTTGAATATGTGGTGTTGGGTCCATTTCGTTGAGCAAGGAGTAGGTCTTCTCTATTACATATTTGGCTTATGGAAAGTTATCTGTGCTAATTTCAGTCTCTGGTTTTATGCAGCACCCCAAGGCTCCTTTCCCCATAAGCAAGCACTAGTTGGTTTTCTAAATTTGAGACCCTGTTCTGTTTTGTAATTCAGTTCATGTGTAGTCAAGTTTACATTCTGTGTATTAGTGATATCTTATGATGTTTCTTTTTCTGTGTGACGTAGTTCACGTAGAATCACCGTACCTGCATCCACTCACTATGCCGCTACGGGCCTGATGACACAGATTTCATTGCTGAGTGCTATTGCATTGTACGTATGTGCCACAACTTCTTTATTCATTTTTTGCTTACTGGGATATTTACCTGATACTGTAGACGAGCTTCTTGTGAACACAGCCGTCCCAAATATTGGGGTGGCTGTCTGTTTTTGATTTTAATTTCCGTAAGCTATAGGATCATAAGTGGAAGTGCCATAGGCTGTGTTGCTTTGTTTCTTACGTGTTTCAGGAAACACCATACACTTCTCCAGGGTGGCTGCCAGCAATTTACATCCTGCCAATCAGCATAACAAGGCTCCCTGTTCTCCATATCCTGTCCTACATTTCTGGATTTTACACTTTTTTCAGATGGCCCTTTTGCCCGGGGGGGGGGCAGTGAGACTTCATTGTAGTGCAGATTTCCTTTACAGGCTTGCTTGGTTGGCCAAAAAGTGCGTATGCGTTTTTTCCTAAATATATTCAGGAAAAAACGCATACGCCCTTTTTGGCCAACTGCATCATTGTCGACGTTCTGCCTCTTTTCCTATGCTTTCAGGGCAATTCCAGTCTACCCCCTGCAATCGTTTTCCTGAAATTCTGCCCCGCTTTCAAGTCCCCTTCGCAGGCTTACTTCAATATATTTTTGGAGGATAGCTGTCATTTATAACTCTGCAGGTTTGTGAAGTACAGTGCCCCTGAGCTCCTTTCTTCAACTCGCTTTCTTGTGAGCTGGGCACAAAACCGCAGGATTGCTTCAGGCCCTAATCTGTTTTCAGCAGGGCACGCTGAGCCTTTGTTTAATTCCTCTTCCTGGTCGGCAATGAGCGTTACATTTGCCCGTGCAGACACTTACAGCTAGTCTCTCATTGGTTCTCCCTATTCCTGTTCATCTTGCACAGAAATTGCAAGCTGTGCCAAACAGGAGGTTAAAGGCACTGACTCTCCAAGCGGGGAGAGTGTTAGTAAAGCATCTGGAATGGTGAACCCGAGGACCAGGATACGAAAACTGAGATGCATTTTAAATCGTTTCCCAATCACACGGTGGACGATACTCTGGGTTTCCCATGCATGTTTTAGCTGGAGGAAGAATCCCTTGAACCTGGAGAGTTGGGACCCATGGAATGGGTACCATGCACTATGACTTCAAAGGGTCTGCATTTGCTCACCGAAACTCACCAATGCTATCAGCCTGAAGTGTCCAGCCTTATGTCTCAACCAGCTGTGGGTGTAGATGTGGTCAATCCCGGTTCCATCACATGCCCTGAGTGAATTATTTAAGAATTGCTCTCTATTTCACTGTCTTTGTGTTTTGTTTTCGAAATTTATTTTGATAATGGGATTTGTCGGATTTTCACTGCTGCGTTTCGGCCGCTGTACACACGCTTGATTCTCTTACGGAGACATATATATCCATGGGTTTTAAGATTCTTCCTAGTCAGGTATATTCCTAGGCGTTGAATATGTGGTGTTGGGTCCATTTCGTTGAGCAAGGAGTAGGTCTTGTCTATTACATATTTGGCTTATGGAAAGTTATCTGTGCTAATTTCAGTTTCTGGTTTTATGCAGCACCCCAAGGCACCTTTCCCCATAAGCAAGCACTAGTTGGTTTTCTAAATTTGAGACCCTGTTCTGTTTTGTAATTCAGTTCATGTGTAGTCCAGTTTACATTCCGTGTATTAGTGATATCTTATGATGTTTCTTTTTCTGTGTGACGTAGTTCACGTAGATTCACCGTATCTTCATCCACTCACTATGCCGCTACGGGCCTGATGACACAGATTTCATTGCTGAGTGATATTGCATTGTACGTACGTGCCACAACGTCTTTATCCATTTTTTGCTTTCTGGGATATTTACCTGGTACTGTAGACGAGCTTCTTGTGAACACAGCCATCCCAAATATTGGGGTGGCTGTCTGTTTTTGATTTTAATTTCCGTAAGCTATAGGACCATAAGTGGAAGTGCCATAGGCTGTGTTGCTTTGTTTCTTACGTGTTTCAGGAAACACCATACACTTCTCCAGGGTGGCTGCTGGCAATTTACATCATGCCAATCAGCATAACCAGGCTCCCTGTTCTCCATATCCTGTCCTACCTTTCTGGATTTTACACTTTTTTCAGATGGACCTTTTGCCCGGGGGGCAGTGAGACTTCATTGTAGTGCAGATTTCCTTTACAGGCTTGCTTGGTTGGCCAAAAAGGGCGTATGCGTTTTTTCCTGAATATATTCAGGAAAAAACGCATACGCCCTTTTTGGCCAAGTGCATCATTGTCGACGTTGTGCCTCTTTTACTATGCTTTCAGGGCAATTCCAGTCTACCCCCTGCAATGGTTTTCCTGAAACTCTGCCCCGCTTTCAAGTCCGCTTCGCAGGCTTACTTCAATATATTTTTGGAGGATAGCTGTCATTTATAACTCTGCAGGTTTGTGAATTACAGTGCCCCTGAGCTCCTTTCTTCAACTCGCTTTCTTGTGAGCTGGGCACAAAACCGCAGGATTGCTTCAGGCCCTAATCTGTTTCCGGCCGGGCACGCTGAGCCTTTGGTTAATTCCTCTTCCTGGTGGGAAATGAGCATTACATTTGCCCGTGCAGACACCTATAGCTAGTCTCTCATTGGTTCTCCCTATTCCTGTTCATCTTGCACAGAAATTGCAAGCTGTGCCAAAGAGGAGGTTAAAGGCACTGACTCTCCAAGCGGGGAGAGTGTTAGTAAAGCATCTGGAATGGTGAACCCGAGGACCAGGATACGAAAACTGAGATGCATTTTAAATCGTTTCCCAATCACACGGTGGACGATACTCTGGGTTTCCCATGCATGTTTTAGCTGGAGGAAGAATCCCTTGAACCTGAAGAGTTGGGACCCATGGAATAGGTACCATGCAGTATGACTTCAAAGGGTCTGCATTTGCTCACCGAAACTCACCAATGCTATCAGCCTGAAGTGTCCAGCCTTATGTCTCAACAAGCTCTGGGTGTAGATGTGGTCAATCCCGGTTGCATCACATGCCCTGAGTGAATTATTTAAGAATTGCTCTCTATTTCACTGTCTTTGTGTTTTGTTTCCGAAATTTATTTTGATAATGGGATTTATCGGATTTTCACTGCTGCATTTCCGCCGCTGTACACACGCTTGATTCTCTTACGGAGACATATATATCCATGGGTTTTAAGATTCTTCCTAGTCAGGTATATTCCTAGGCCTTGAATATGTGGTGTTGAGTCCATTTCGTTGAGCAAGGAGTAGGTCTTGTCTATTACATATTTGGCTTATGGAAAGTTATCTGTGCTAATTTCAGTCTCTGGTTGTATGCAACAGCCCAAGGCACCTTTCCCCATAAGCAAGCACTAGTTGGTTTTCTAAATTTGAGACCCTGTTCTTTTTTGTAATTCAGTTCATGTGTAGTCAAGTTTACATTCCGTGTATTAGTGATATCTTATGATGTTTCTTTTTCTGTGTGACGTAGTTCACGTAGAATCACCGTACCTGCATCCACTCACTATGCCACTACGGGCCTGATGACACAGATTTCATTGCTGAGTGATACTGCATTGCACGTACGTGCCACAACTTCTTTATCCATTTTTTGCTTTCTGGGATATTTACCTGGCACTGTAGACGAGCTTCTTGGGAACACAGCCGTCCCAAATTTTGGGGTGGCTCTCTGTTTTTGATTTTAATTTCCCTAAGGAATAGGACCATAAGTGCAATTGCCACAGGCTGTGTTGCTTTATTTCTTACGTGTTTCAGGAAACACCATACACTTTTCCAGGGTGGCTGTTCACAATTTACATCCTGCCAATCAGCATAACAAGGCTCCCTGTTCTCCATTTCCTGTCCTACCTTTCTGGATTTTACACTTTTTTCATATGGCCCTTTTGCCGGGGGGCAGTGAGATTTCATTGTAGTGCAGATTTCCTTTACAGGCTTGCTCAGTTGGCCAAAAAGGGCGTATGCGTTTTTTCCTGAATATATTCAGGAAAAAACGCTTACGCCCTTTTTTGCCAAGTGCATCATTGTCGACGTTCTGCCTCTTTTCCTATACTTTCAGGGCAATTCCTGTCTACCCCCTGCAATCGTTTTCCTGAAATTCTGCCCTGCTTTCATGTCCCCTTCGCAGGCTTACTTCAATATACTTATGGAAGATAGCTGTCATTTATAACTCTGCAGGTTTGTGAATTACAGTGCCCCTGAGCTCCTTTCTTCAACTCGCTTTCTTGTGAGCTGGGCACAAAACCACAGGATTGCTTAAGGCCCTAGTCTGTTTCCAGCAGGGCACAATGAGCCTTTGTTTAATTGTTCTTCCTGGTGGGCAATGAGCGTTACATTTGCCCGTGCAGACACCTACAGCTAGTCTCTAATTGGTTCTCCCTATTCCTGTTCATCTTGCACAGAAATTGCAAGCTGTGCCAAAGAGGAGGTTAAAGGCACTGACTCTCCAAGCGGGGAGAGTGTTAGTAAAGCATCTGGAATGGTGAACCCGAGGACCAGGATACGAAAACTTAGATGCATTTTAAATCGTTTCCCAATCACACGGTGGACGATACTCTGGGTTTCCCATGCATGTTTTAGCTGGAGGAAGAATCCCTTGAACCTGAAGAGTTGGGACCCATGGAATAGGTACCATGCAGTATGACTTCAAAGGGTCTGCATTTGCTCACCGAAACTCACCAATGCTATCAGCCTGAAGTGTCCAGCCTTATGTCTCAACCAGGTCTGGGTGTAGATGTGGTCAATCCCGGTTGCATCACATGCCCTGAGTGAATTATTTAAGAATTGCTCTCTATTTCACTGTCTTTGTGTTTTGTTTTCGAAATTTATTTTGATAATGGGATTTATCGGATTTTCACTGCTGCGTTTCGGCCGCTGTACACACGCTTGATTCTCTTACGGAGACATATATATCCATGGGTTTTAAGATTCTTCCTAGTCAGGTATATTCCTAGGCGTTGAATATGTGGTGTTGGGTCCATTTCGTTGAGCAAGGAGTAGGTCTTGTCTATTACATATTTGGCTTATGGAAAGTTCTCTGTGCTAATTTCAGTCTCTGGTTTTATGCAGCACCCCAACGCACCTTTCCCCATAAGCAACCACTAGTTGGTTTTCTAAATTTGAGACCCTGTTCTGTTTTGTAATTCAGTTCATGTGTAGTCAAGTTTTCATTCCGTGTATTAGTGATATCTTATGATGTTTCTTTTTCTGTGTGACGTAGTTCACGTAGAATCACCGTATCTGCATCCACTGACTATGCCGCTACGGGCCTGATGACACAGATTTCATTGCTGAGTGATATTGCATTGCACGTACGTGCCACAAATTATTTATCCATTTTTTGCTTTCTGGGATATTTACCTGGTACTGTAGACGAGCTTCTTGGGAACACAGCCGTCCCAAACTTTGGGGTGGCTCTCTGTTTTTGATTTTAATTTCCGTAATCTTTGGGACCATAAGTGGAAGTGCCATAGGCTGTGTTGCTTTGTTTCTTATGGGTTTCAGGAAACACCATACACTTCTCCAGGATGGCTGTTGGCAATTTACATCCTGCCAATCAGCATAACAAGGCTCCCTGTTCTCCATATCCTGTCCTACCTTTCTGGATTTTACACTTTTTTCAGATGGCCCTTTTGCCCAGGGGGCAGTTAGACTTCATTGTACTGCAGATTTCCTTTACAGGCTTGCTTGGTTTGCGAAAAAGGGCGTATGCCTTTTTTCCTGAATATATTCAGGAAAAAATGCATACGCACTTTTTGGCCAAGTGCACCATTGTCGACGTTCTGCCTCTTTTCCTATGCTTTCTGGGCAATTCCAGTCTACCCCCTGCAATCGTTTTCCTGAAATTCTTTCCCACTTTCAAGTCCCCTTCGCAGGCTTACTTCAATATATTTTTGGAGGATAGCTGTCATTTATAACTCTGCAGGTTTGTGAATTACAGTGCCCCTGAGCTCCTTTCTTCAACTCGCTTTCTTGTGAGCTGGGCACAAAACCGCAGGATTGCTTCAGGCCCTAATCTGTTTCCGGCACGGCACGCTGAGCCTTTGGTTAATTCCTCTTCCTGGTGGGAAATGAGCCTTACATTTGTCCGTGCAGACACCTATAGCTAGTCTCTCATTGGTTCTCCCTATTCCTGTTCATCTTGCGCAAAAATTGCAAGCTGTGCCAAACAGGAGGTTAAAGGCACTGACTCTCCAAGCGGGGAGAGTGTTAGTAAACCGTCTGGAATGGTGAACCCGAGGACCAGGATACGAAAACTGAGATGCATTTTAAATCGTTTCCTAATCACACGGTGGACCATACTCGCCGTTTCCCATGCATGTTTTAGCTGAAGAAAGAATCCGTTGAACCTGGAGAGTTGGGACCCTTGGATTGGGTACCATGCAGTATGACTTCAAAGGATCTGCATTTGTTCACCGAAACTCACCAATGCTATCAGCCTGAAGTGTCCAGCCTTATGTCTCAAGCAGCTCTGGGTGTAGATGTGGTAAATCCAGGTTGCATCACATGCCCTGAGTGAATTATTTAAGAATTGCTTCCTATTTCACTGTCATTGTGTTTTGTTTTTGAAATTTATTTTAATAATGGGATTTATCGGATTTTCACTGCTTCGTTTATGCTGCTGTACACGCGCTTGATTCTGTTACGGAGACATATAAGTCCATGGGTTTTAAGATTCTTACTAATCCGGTATATTCTTAGGCATTGTGTATGGCGTGTGGAGTCCATTTCGTTGAGCAAGGAGTAGGTCTTGACTATTACATATTTGGCTTATGGAATGGTATCTGTGCTAATTTCAATCTCTGGTTTTATGCAGCACCCCAACTCACCTTTCCCCTTAAGGAAGCATAAGTTGGTTTTCTTAATTTGAAACCCTCTTCTCTTTTGTAATTCAGTTCATGTGTAGCCATGTTAACATTCCATGTATTAGTGACATCTTATGTCTTTTTCTTTTTGAATTATGTGACTTCGAATGATCACACGTAACTCCTCTTGAGTTGTTATAACTGGCCGTATTTCATTGATTTCCAGGCTGAGTAATATTCCACTCTACATAAGCACCACATCTCTGTCCGTTTTTTCTCTGCAGATACTTTAAGTTATATCCTAGTCGAGGATCTTTTAAACAGAGAGGTGGTAAACATTGGGGTGCCTGTGTCCTCTCGATTTTTGTTTATCCCAAGATATACGTCCATGAGTGCAAGTGCCCTGTGCTCGGTAGCTCATTTTTTAGATGCTTTAGTAAACACAATAGACTTATCCAGAGTGACCGTTGGCAATATACATTTCCACTATAAGACTCACAGGGCTCCCTTTTCTCCTTGCCCTGTCCTGCATTTCTGGTGTTTACACTTTATGAGGACGGCTCTTCTGACTGATGCAAAGTGATATGTTTTGTAGTATTGATTTCCAGTGCCCACCTGTTTGGTTGGCTAAAAAAGTGTATGCCCTTTTCTTGAATATATACAGAAAAAGACGCATACACCCTTTTTGGCCAACTGCAATGTTGGCAATGTTCAGCCCCTTTTCTTGTGCTTAATGGCGAGTCCTTTCTACCTCTTCCAATCCCTTTCCTGCCATTCTCCGTTGCTTACAAGTCCTTTTCTCTGACTTTCCTCAAGACATTTTTCAGTGATAGATATTTTCAATTCTGCAGTTTCGTGAATTTTAGTGCCCCTGAGTTCCATTTTCCAACTTGTGTTTATGGGAACTGGCCACAAAGCATCAGGATTCCTCAAGCCCTATTCTGTTTCCATGGGCAACCCTAGCCTTTGGTCAATTCGTCTTCCTGATTGGAAATTAGAGTGGCATGTGCCTGTCCGAACACCTAGGACTTGTCTCTCATTGTTCCTCCTCCTTCTGCTTCATCCTCTGGACAAATTCCAAACTGTATGCAACAGGATGTTGACAGTGCTGACATCTCCAAGTGGGGAGACTGTTAGTAAAGACGCTGGAGTGGTGAACCCTAGCACCAAGAGATGAGGAGATGAGATGCCTTTTCCAAACTTTTCCCGATCAGACGGTATACCATCCTCTGGGTGTGACAGGCATGTTTTAGGTGTAGGAAGGGTCCCATTTATGTGAGGAGAACACCAGGGGATTTTAAATATCAGTGTCTCTCCGCAACCCAAACTGGGGAATTTTTTAAGCTACGGCTACACATATGTTCATTAAGGGCCTTGGGAAGTAGGCAGAGTCCAAACTTTAGATGATTGAAGTCTTCAGGGTCAGAAGCACTCACCACTGTCTTCCCTTAGATTCCATTTTTACTGTCATTGATGGATGATGTCAATAAAAATATCTATTCTTTTTCAGATCATTTCCCCTTATAGGTTATTGCAAAATATTGAGTGTAGTTCCCTGTGCTATACAGTAGTTCCTTGCTGATGATTTCATACATAGCAGTGTGTATGTGTTAATCCCAAACTGTTAATTTATCCCTCCTCCTACCATTTCCCTTTGGTAATAATAAATTATAAGATTTTATGCTTCTCAGAAATGGGGGAGCTGAAAGAGAGGTATCATTTTCAATGCAAAAGCATTTAAAACAAGATTGAAGCTTTAACCAAGATTATTAGATGTACATCCTTGGAAAGAAATCACTTTGTTTCTCTAATATTGACCTGACAAAGAAGACAAACCTTTTCACTGAACTTGCTTATAAGAAAGTGATGGAAATATCAAATGGAAGTGTTAGAAACATCTTATTTTACCCGAGCCTTATACACTGTTCTATGTTAATTACAGTTTGGCTCACACATCTGTTCATTGAAGTTACAATGTTCTCAATTTCTGTTACTGATCCTCCAGAGTGGACGCCAACAAGTGTCCCCCTGCCCAGTGTCATTGGAGCCAATAGATCGAGACTGAGTTTGGTTCAAAAGCAAAGGAAACTTTATATTTTGATCAGAGAATGGAGAGGTGCTACCCTGTGGGCTGTGGGCTGGGCTGCTGTGTAGAGATCCTGTCAGAGTCACTGGGAGGGAGGGGGCTGAGCTCTCGAGGACCTGGTTGGCTGCAGCTCAGGCTCTATGTCACGGAGTCTGAACTGGGCCCCAGGAGCTGAAGTGTCATCGAGCCATTCTGCTCTAGGAAATCTGGTCTGAAGTGCCGGGTGTGGAACCTCTGTATGCGGGACACTAGGAGCACCTGAAATTAGACAAAGCACAAAGGATAAAAATGGTTAGACTTTATTTTATTGCCCAGATTCTATTTTTATCTCCCAGGCATTTTTAAGGGGCTTTGCCTGGGACAAACTTCTCTTCTGCCTTTTGTCCCTTTCCTCATTCTTGGAGTGCTGCGGGTGCAGACCCTTCTTCTGTAACTGCTGAGTGCTGAGTTAGGAGGCTTCATACCCGTGGGCGAGGGTCAGAACTTCTCCCCAGCAGCCTCCAGGTGACGTTGATTGTCCCCAGGCCTCCTGCCTCCCTGCTCGTCCACCTGAGCACCAGTATTGGAAGTGTTATAGATTCTAATGACCTTTAAGGGTCCAGAAAGGAGATGTGCAGTGGCGCTGTGAGGTCCAGTTTCACTCCACCCCACATTTGTTCGGCCACCTTAGGCTGACCGTTTCTGCCAGCCTAGATGCTCTGACTGACCGTTTCTGCCAGCCTAGATGCTCTGACCAACAGTCTGCGCTTTCTTCCATTAGGCCCCTGAATTAACGTAAAAACAGCACCAGGTGTCAGGATCCTGCCCGCTCAGCTCCCAGACAGTCCAGGGTCAGTGGTGATGAAGGATCATGATGGTCACTGAGTCAAGAGCCTTTGGAAGTAAACAGGAGTCCAGCCGGTCTTATTGGCCACCATCATCAGGGTGTCTGTAGGCTTTTCTATGGTGACAGCATGATATACGGTTCCCCCGCCAAGATTATTAGCTCCCCTCTGGGTACAGTAAGTACTGCAAGCAGTAGTCTACTCTTTTGGGACACACTCTTGTTGTTTTATGAGAGAAACTCCAGGTCAAGTGATGGTCACACGGGTCGTCATGGTGCCCCGTTGCCCCCGGTTATCTCTCTGGA
Source organism: Phocoena phocoena (assembly GCF_963924675.1). Taxonomy (NCBI): domain Eukaryota; kingdom Metazoa; phylum Chordata; class Mammalia; order Artiodactyla; family Phocoenidae; genus Phocoena; species Phocoena phocoena. Next base: position 5,602 of record NW_027077506.1, on the reverse strand, counting down.
GGTTGGAGTTGGAGGGCCTCCTCAATCGAGGTCAGTGTGCCCACGGAGCAAACCCTGCAACTTCAGGGCATGGTTGGGGGTTAGGATCACCACGTGGGGTCCGTTTCCCTTAGAAGGGAGGTGGCCTTTTGGGCTGCTGATTTCCAGGTTTTCAGATACCACCAGTATCTTGGCCAGATGTGGCGGTGGGCCAAGCCCCTTGGTGACCATAGTTTATCCTACCTGGATGGCATTCTTGCATTGTTCCATTTCAAGTGGTCCCAGTTTTTGCACTAATACTCCAATGGCGATTCACCTTTCACCAGGAATGTAAAGGTCAAAGGGTTTAGCTAAATTAGGGAGTTCCAGGGCAAGGGTCTGAATTGACTGCTCTTTCCATTCTTGAAAGGCCACTTCTGGATTCTATTCAAAAGGATCATCATCTTTTCCTTTCAGTGTTTCATATAGAGGTCCAGCTAGTAGACTGTAGTTAGGGATCCAGAGGCAGGAAACCCTGGCTTCCCCAGGAACCCCTAAGCTGTCTTCTAGTTTCAGAAAGGGGTAAGGCTGTAAATTGTTTCTTCCCTTTCCTGGGATGGGCTTCTCCGACCTTCTGTGAGAATGAAGCCCAGGCAGGTCACCGTAGTCTGTGATACTTGAGCTTTTTCGTGGACAACTTCTATCCTTTATTGGCTTGGTAGTTCTGAGGCCTCCTTAGTAGGGCTGGCGATCAGAATGTCGTCTGAATATTGAAGGAGTGTTTCCTTTTCCAGAGGTAGAACTTTTAGGTCTTTAGCTGAGCTTTCCCCAAAGATGGTGTGGGAATTTTTGAACCCTTGGGGCAAGACAGCCTGGAAGTATTGTTTTAGTTGTATGTTGAGTCCTGTCACTCACAAGCCAAAATTTCTTGTGACTCTGGGACTAATGGAATACAAAAGAAGGCATCAGTGAAGACTAATACAGAATACCAAGTCCTGGTGGTTGGTAGAATGACCAGCAGGGTGTAGGATTTAGGAACTACTGGAGGTATATCCTCAGTGGCTTCACTGACTGTCCTGACATCCTTTACCAGGACTCCAGCAGCCCATGGGGCTCTCGAGGTCAGGCCAATCCCAGGATATGGAGCTCACCTGGGCAGGTACCCTACCCCCACCCCAGCCCACGGGGCTCTCGTGTTCAGGCCCCTCCCAGGATATGGGATTCCCTGGGCAGGTCCTCTGCAGTCCATGGGGCTCCCGTGGTCAGGCCCCTCCCAGGATACAGAGCTACCCTTGCAGGTACCTTGGCAGGGCTGGGCACACAGGAACCGTGCACATAGCCCTCATTGCAGAGCACTCCAAGCTCACCTGTCGCTCAGATCTGACACAGAGCACCTCAGAGCAGGACTTGAACTAACAAACAGCAGCTCTGACAGGTCTGTGACCCTGGGCATCACTCTGTGCGGCCTCCTCCACCTGGTCTTCCAGAGACTTCCACTGCACCCGGGGCACCAGGCCTCTGTCTCCAACCACCACCCACCCCTCCTCTCCCTGACTCCTGGGTTCCTCTCATTAGGAGAGGGTTTTCTTGAAGTTGTCTCCCACTCATGGGCCAGATAATATAATTAGAAAACAAGCCAGAGCTGCAGCCCCTTGTCTATCCTGACTCTCAGGAGCCCACACCTGTTCCTTGGACCTGGCCAATTCAGCAAGTTCCATTTTCAGCAACTGTGAGCCCCTGAGGGGTGATTATTGGCTGGCTTGGGAAGCCTGACCGTGCCGGCCAGCCCTCCCCAGGTGTGCCTGGGTTGAGATCAATATAAACACCGCTCCAGGCAGCAAGAGCCCCTGCAGCTGTGCCTGACGCCATTTTCTCTGCCCTGTCAGCAGTCTCGGGGCTGGGCTGGTGGGAGGGAGTGAGAGGCCACGGCTTTGTGGGTGTCCCAGTGTGAGTGGGGCTCTGCTGGACTTTCTGCAGCAGTTGCCAAGATGCTACCTGCTAAAGAAGAGGATGTGTCACCCACACCTGCCGCTGGAATTTCTCCCTGGGCACAGGTGAGGAAGGAAGAAAGCAGTGGGGGCCGGGACAGCAGGGGTATCTCAGGCAGGGAAATGGAGAGCTTCCAGAAGAGCACCCAGGGCCAGGACCATCCTGTCTGGCCTGCAGGCACCAAGTCGGCTGGCATGCTGTCCCTCATGTGGCTCCATGGCCCTTCCTCTAGGTTTTCAAGTCCTTGTACATATTCAGGTGTTTAGCCTTGGAAGGGTGGGAACATTTCAGCAGCAGCTGGCCTGGGGCTCGGCCCACGTTTACTCACAGATACCTCGGCACGGTCCACCAGCTTTGCAGTGAGGACGCTTGTTGCGAGGAGCATGCTGGCTGAATGGGAGATGATTCCCCACCACTGACCAACTTCAGAATTGTTTGCAATTGGAGCAAGTGCCCTGAAACGGTTTTCCTCTGTGTAACTGGTGGGTTCTGTTCTTTTTTATCTTTTTTTCGTTTTTGGTTCAAGGTAGATTTTATTCCTCTTTTGTGTATTTACAGATATAAGCATGGAAATAATTTATTCATATAAATACATGTATGTGAAGGGAAGAATATTTTTCTGTTTTACTTTTTTTTATTTTTTTATTTTGAATTTAATTTTATATTTTTATACAGCAGGTTGTTTTTGGTTATCTACTTTATACATATAAATGTATACATACCAATCCCAATATCTCAACTCCTCCCACCACCATCCCCAACAGCTTTCCCCCCTTGTTGTCCATACGTTTGTTGTATACATGTATTGCTCTATTTCTGCCTTGCAAAACGGTTCATCTGTACAATTTTTCTAGGTTCCACATATATGCATTAATATACAAGATTTGTTTTTCTCTTTCTGACTTACTTCACTCTGTATGACAGTCTCTAGATCCATCAACGTCTCTACAAATGTCCCAATTTCATTCCTTTTTATGGCTTAGTAATATTCCATTTTATATATGTACCACATCTTTATGCATTCGTCTGTCTGTGGGCATTTAGGTTGCTTCCATTTCCTGGATAGTGTAAATAGTGATGCAATGAACATTGTGGTGAATGTCTCTTTTTGATTTATGGTTTTGTCTGGGTATATGCCCAGTAGAGGGATTGCTGTATCATATGGTAATTCTATTCTTAGTTTTATAAGAAACTCCATAATGTTCTCCACAGTGACTGTATCAATTTACGTTCCCAACAATAGTGGAAGAGGATTCCTTATCTCCACACCGTTTCCAGCATTTGTTGTTTGTAGATTTTCTGATGATGCCCATTCTAATAGGTGTGAGGTGATACACCATGGATGAGTCTATTTCGTTGAGCAAAGAGTAGGTCTTGTTTATTACGTATTTGGCTTATGGAATGGTATGTGTGCTAATTTCAATCTGTTTTTATACAGCAGCCCAACTCAACTTTCCCCTTAAGCAAGCATAAGGTTTTTATCTAAATGTGAGACTCTGTTCGGTTTTGTAATTCAGTTTATGTGTAGCCAAGTTTACACTCCCTCTATTAGTGATATCTTATGATAATTATCTTTCTTTGTGTGATATATTTCTCTTAGAATCATCATAATTAAATCCACTCAATTTGCTGCTATAGGCCTGATGACATTGATTTCACTGCTGAGTGATATTCCGTTGTACGTAAGTAGCACAACTTCTTTATCCATTTATTTCTTTCTGGGATATTTAATTTGTACTGGACTCGAGGTTCTTGTAAACACAGCAGCCCTAAATTTTGTGTTGGCTGTGTCTTGTTGATTTTAATTTTCCTAAGCTATAGGGCCAAAAGTGGAAGTGCCCTAGGCTCTGTAGCTTTGTTTTTTAGATGTTTCAGGATACACCATGAACATCTCCAGAGTGTCTGTTGGCAATTTACATCCCGCCCATCAGCATAACACGGCTCCCTGTTCTCCATGGCCTGTCCTGTGTTTCTGGTTTTTACACTTTATTCAGATGGCCTTTTTGACGAATGGGAAATGTGACTTCATTGTAGTGTGGATTTCCATTGCTGGAGTGCTTGGTTGGCCAAAATGTTCATATGCGTTTTTTCCTGAATATATTCAGGAAAAATGTATACGCACTTTTTGTCCATGTGCATCACTGTCAAAGATCTGCCGCTTTTCATATGCTTTAAATGCAATTCCAATCTACCTCTTGAAATATGATTCCTGCAATTCTGCCTCGTTTTCAAGTCCTCTTTGCAGACTTACTTCGATATATTTTTGCCAATAGCTGTCATTTATCTCTGCAGGTTTGTGAATTACAGTGCCCCTGAGCTCCTTTCTTAACTCGCTTCCTTGTAAGCTGGCCACAAAACTGCAGATTTGCTTCAGGCCATAATCAGGGTCCAGCACGGCACTCTGAGCCTTTGGTTAATTCCTCTTCCTGGTGGGAAATTAGAGTTAAATGTGCCCCTCCAGATACCTGCCTCACTCCCAGCCACATGGTGATGTATGTCCTCAGGTTTGAGGCCATATGTGATGGGTTCCTCATCTTTTGATGATGTGGCCCCACTGGTGTGTGGACACTCCTGCCTGGTTCCCATCCCCTTGGTGATGTGGGCCCTCTGGTGAGACTCTGATCCTGGTTGGGTTCCTCACACATCCGTGAGGTGAGCCCTCTTCTCTGAGGTCACTCCTGCCTGGCTGGCACAACCCGCCTTGTTGACTTCGGCACCCTGGTGGCAGTTGGAGCCTGCTGGGAGCCTCCTTCCCGCGGTGATGAGGCCCTCTGGCGTCAGACCCTAATGGCGGGGTTCCCACATTTTCTGATACGTGCTAAGTGGTACGAGGGCACTCCTGCCAGGTTCCCATCCTCATGAGCGTGTGGGCCTTCTGTTCTGAGGTCCTAACGGCTGGGTTGCTCACACTTTCATGATGTGGGCCCTCTGCTGTGAGGTCAATCCTGCCTGGCTGGCGCACGTCGCCTTGGCGATGTGGACCCTCTGGTGGCAGTTGGAGTGTGCTGGGGCCTCCTCCCCTCAGTGATGAGGGCCTTCTGGTGTCAGGCCCTAAATGCTGGGCTCCACACATTTTCTGATGTGTGCCCAGTGGTGCGAGTCACTCCTGCCAGGTTCCCATCCCCATGGGCATGTGGGACTTCTGTTCTGTGGTCCCAACTGCTGGGTTGCTCACAGTTTCATGATGTGGGCCCTTTGCTGTGTGTTCACTCTGGCCTGTATCCCATAGTGTCAGTGCTCTGGGCCTCCAGCTTGGAGTTTCCAACTTCTCGATTCCTCACCTTTTTTATTCTATGGGCCCTCGGTTGTGCGTCTCCTCCTGCATGCCTCACTCCCAGCCCCTTCGTGATGTGTGTCCCCTTGTTTGAGGCCACATGTGCTGTGTTCCTCACCTTTCTATAATGTGGCCACACGGGTGTGAGGACACTCTTGCCTGGTTCCCATTCCCTTGGTGATGTTGGCCCCACTGCTGTTAGGACAGTCTTGCCTGGTTCCCATCACCTTGGTGATGTTGGCCCTCTGGTGAGAGTCTGATCCTGGTTAGGTTCCTCACCCTTCTGTGAGGTGGGCCCTCTGCTCTGAGCTCACTCCTGCCTGACTGGCACACCCCGCCTTGGCAACGTCGGCCATATGGTGGCAGTTGGAGCCTGCTGGG
>NW_027077504.1:0-69000 GCF_963924675.1 Phocoena phocoena | reverse complement strand
TCAGGTAAATATCCCAGAAGGCAAAAAATGGATAAAGAAGTTGTGGCACGTACGTGCAATGCAGTATCACTCAGCAATGAAATCTGTGTCATCAGGCCCGTAGCGGCATAGTGAGAGGATGCAGATACGGTGATTCTACGTGAACTACGTCACACAGAAAAAGAAACATCATAAGATATCACTAATACACGGAATGTAAACTTGACTCCACATGAACTGAATTACAAAACTGAACAGGGTCTCAATTTTAGAAAACCAACTAGTGTTTGCTTATGGGGAAAGGTGCCTTGGGGTGCTGCATAAAACCAGAGACTGAAATTAGCACAGATAACATTCCATAAGCCAAATATGTAATAGACAAGACCTACTCCTTGCTCAACGAAATGGACTCAACACCACATATTCAACGCCTAGGAATATACCTGACTAGGAAGAATCTTAAAACCCATGGATATATATGTCTCCGTAAGAGAATCAAGCGTGTGTACAGCGGCCGAAACGCAGCAGTGAAAATCCGATAAATCCCATTATCAAAATAAATTTCGAAACAAAACACAAGGACAGTGAAATAGAGAGCAATTATTAAATAATTCACTCAGGGAATGTGATGCAACCGGGATTGACCACATCTACACCCAGAGCTGGTTGACACATAAGGCTGGACACTTCAGGCTGATAGCATTGGTGAGTTTTGATGAGCAAATGCAGACCCTTTGAAGTCATACTGCATGGTACCCATTCCATGGGTCCCAACTCTCCAGGTTCAAGGGATTCTTCCTCCAGCTAAAACATGCATGGGAAACCCAGAGTATCATCCACAGTGTGATTGGGAAACGATTTAAAATGCATCTCAGTTTTCGTATCCTGGTCCTCGGGTTCACCATTCCAGATGCTTTACTAACACTCTCCCTGCTCGGAGAGTCAGTGCCTTTAACCTCCTGTTTGGCACAGCTTGCAATTTCTGTGCAAGATGAACAGGAATAGGGAGAACCAATGAGAGACTAGCTGTAGGTGTATGCACGGGCAAATGTAACGCTCATTGCCCACCAGGAAGAGGAATTAAACAAACCTCAGCGTGCCCTGCCGGAAACAGATTAGGGCCTGAAGCAATCCTGCGGTTTTGTGCCCAGCTCACAAGAAAGCGAGTTGAAGAAAGGAGCTCAGGGTCACTGTAATTCACAAAACTGCAGAGTTATAAATGACAGCTATCCTCCAAAAGTATATTGAAGTAAGCCTGCGAAGGGGACTTGAAAGCGGGGCAGAATTTGAGGAAAACGATTGCAGGGGGTAGACTGGAATTGCCCTGAAAGCATAGGAAAAGAGGCAGAACGTCGACAATGATGCACTTGGCCAAAAAGGGCGTATGCGTTTTTTCCTGAATATATTCAGGAAAAAACGCATACGCCCTTTTTGGCCAACCAAGCAAGCCTGTAAAGGAAATCTGCACTACAATGAAGTCTCCCTGCACCCCCTAACGGGCAAAAGGGCCATCTGAAAAAAGTGTAAAATCCAGAAAGGTAGGACAGGATATGGAGAACAGGGAGCCTTGTTATGCTGATTGGCAGGATGTAAATTGCCAGCAGCCACCATGGAGAAGTGTATGGTGTTTCCTGAAACACGTAACAAACAAAGCAACACAGCCTATGGCACTTCCACTTATGGTCCTATAGCTTACAAAAATTAAAATCAAAAACAGACAGCCACCCCAATATTTGGGACGGCTGTGTTCACAAGAAGCTCGTCTACAGTATCAGGTAAATATCCCAGAAAGCAAAAATTGGATAAAGAAGTTGTGGCACGTACGTATAATGCAATATCACTCAGCAATGAAATCTGTGTCATCAGGCCCGTAGCGGCATAGTGAGTGGATGCAGGTACGGTGATTCTACGTGAACTACGTCACACAGAAAAAGAAACATCATAAGATATCACTAATACACGGAATGTAAACTTGACTACACATGAACTGAATTACAAAACAAAACAGGGACTCAAATTTAGAAAACCAACTAGTGCTTGCTTATGGGGAAAGGTGCCTTGGGGTGCTGCATAAAACCAGACACTGAAATTAGCACAGATAACTTTCCATAAGCCAAATATGTAATAGACAAGACCTACTCCTTGCTCAGCGAAATGGACCCAAAACCACATATTCAACGCCTAGGAATATACCTCACTAGGAAGAATCTTAAAACCCATGGATATATATGTCTCCGTAAGAGAATCAAGCGTGTGTACAGCGGCCGAAACGCAGCAGTGAAAATCCGATAAATCCCATTATCAAAATAAATTTCGAAAACAAAACACAAAGACAGTGAAATAGAGAGCAATTCTTAAATAATTCACTCAGGGCATGTGATGCAACCGGGATTGACCACATCTACACCCAGAGCTGGTTGAGACATAAGGCTGGACACTTCAGGCTGATAGCACTGGTGAGTTTCGGTGAGCAAATGCAGACCCTTTGAAGTCATACTGCATGGTACCCATTCCATGGGTCCCAACTCTCCAGGTTCAAGGGATTCTTCCTCCAGCTAAAACATGCATGGGAAACCCAGAGTATCGTCCACCGTGTGATTGGGAAACGATTTAAAATGCATCTCAGTTTTCGTATCCTGGTCCTCCTGTTCACCATTCCAGATGCTTTACTAACACTCTCCCCGCTTAGAGAGTCAGTGCCTTTAACCTCCTCTTTGGCACAGCTTGCAATTTCTGTGCAAGATGAACAGGAATAGGGAGAACCAATGAGAGACTAGCTGTAGGTGTCTGCACGGGCAAATGTAACGCACATTGCCCACCAGGAAGAGGAATTAAACAAAGGCTCAGTGTGCCCTGCTGGAAACAGATTAGGGCCTGAAGCAATCCTGCGGTTTGGTGCCCAGCTCACAAGAAAGCGAGTTGAAGAAAGGAGCTCAGGGGCACTGTAATTCACAAACCTGCAGAGTTATAAATGACAGCTATCTTCCAAAAGTATATTGAAGTAAGCCTGCGTAGGGGACTTGAAAGCGGGGCAGAATTTCAGGAAAACGATTGCAGGGGGTAGACTGGAATTGCCCTGAAAGCATAGAAAAGAGGCACAACGTCGACAATGATGCACTTGGCCAAAAAGGGCATATGCGTTTTTTCCTGATTATATTCAGGAAAAAACGCATACGCCCTTTTTGGCCAACCAAGCAAGCCTGTAAAGGAAATCTGCACTACAGTGAAGTCTCACTGCCCCCCGGGCAAGAGGGCCATCTGAAAAAAGTGTAAAATCCAGAAAGGTAGGACAGAATATGGAGAACAGGGAGCCTTGTTATGCTGATTGGCAGGATGTAAATTGCCAGCAGCCACCCTGGAGAAGTGTATGGTGTTTCCTGAAACACGTTAAGAAACAAAGCAACACAGCCTATGGCACTTCCACTTATGGTCCTATAGCTTACGGAAATTAAAATCAAAAACAGACAGCCACCCCAATATTTGAGACGGCTGTGTTCACAAGAAGCTCGTCTACAGTATCAGGTAAATATCCCAGAAAGCAAAAAATGGATAAAGAAGTTGTGGCACGTACGTACAATGCAATATCACTCAGCAATGAAATCTGTGTCATCAGGCCCGTAGCGGCATAGTGAGTGGATGCAGGTACGGTGATTCTACGTGAACTACGTCACACAGAAAAAGAAACATCAGAAGATTTCACTAATACACGGAATGTAAACTTGACTACACATGAACTGAATTACAAAACAGAACAGGGTCTCAAATTTAGAAAACCAACTAGTGCTTGCTTATGGGGAAAGGTGCCTTGGGGTGCTGCATAAAACCAGAGACTGAAATTAGCACAGATAACTTTCCATAAGCCAAATATGTAATAGACAAGACCTACTCGTTGCTCAACGAAATGGACCCAACACCACATATTCAACGCCTAGGAATATACCTGACTAGGAAGAATCTTAAAACCCATAGATATATATGTCTCCATAAGACAACCAAGCGTGTGTACAGCGGCCGAAACGCAGCAGTGAAAATCTGATAAATCCCATTATCAAAATAAATTTCGAAAACAAAACACAAAGACAGTGAAATAGAGAGCAATTCTTAAATAATTCAATCAGGGCATGTGATGCAACCGGGATTGACCACATCTACACCCAGAGCTGGTTGAGACATAAGGCTGGACACTTCAGGCTGATAGCATTGGTGAGTTTCGGTGAGCAAATGCAGACCCTTTGAAGTCATACTGCATGGTACCCATTCCATGGGTCCCAACTCTCCATGTTCAAGGGATTCTTCCTCCAGCTAAAACATGCATGGGAAACCCAGAGTATCGTCCACCGTGTGATTGGGAAACGATTTAAAATGCATCTCAGTTTTCGTATCCTGGTCCTCGCGTTCACCATTCCAGATGCTTTACTAACACTCTCCCCGCTTGGAGAGTCAGTGCCTTTAACCTCCTCTTTGGCACAGCTTGCAATTTCTGTGCAAGATGAACAGGAATAGGGAGAACCAATGAGAGACTAGCTGTAGGTGTCTGCACGGGCAAATGTAACGCTCATTGCCCACCAGAAAGAGGAATTAAACAAAGGCTCAGTGTGCCCTGCTGGAAACAGATTAGGGCCTGAAGCAATCCTGCGGTTTTGTGCCCAGCTCACAAGAAAGCCAGTTGAAGAAAGGAGCTCAGGGGCACTGTAATTCACAAACCTGCAGAGTTATAAATGACAGCTATCTTCCAAAAGTATACTGAAGTAAACCTGCGTAGGGGACTTGAAAGCGGGGCAGAATTTCAGGAAAACGATTGCAGGGGGTAGACAGGAATTGCCCTGAAAGCATAGGAAAAGAGGCACAATGTCGACAATGATGCACTTGGCCAAAAAGGGCATATGCGTTTTTTCCTGAATATATTCAGGAAAAAACGCATACGCCCTTTTTGGCCAACCAAGCAAGCCTGTAAAGGAAATCTGCACTACAATGAAGTCTCACTGCCCCCCGGGCAAGAGGGCCATCTGAAAAAAGTGTAAAATCCAGAAAGGTAGGACAGGATATGGAGAAGAGGGAGCCTTGTTTTGCTGATTGGCAGGTTGTAAATTGCCAACAGCCACCCGGGAGAAGTGTATGGTGTTTCCTGAAACACGTAAGAAATAAAGCAACACAGCCTATGGCAATTGCACTAATGGTCCTATTCCTTAGGGAAATTAAAATCAAAAACAGAGAGCCACCCCAAAGTTTGGGACGGCTGTGTACCCAAGTAGCTCGTCTAAAATACCAGGTAAATATCCCAGAAAGCAAAAAATGGATAAAGAAGTTGTGGCACGTACGTGCAATGCAATATCACTCAGCAATGAAATCTGTGTCATCAGGCCCGTAGCGGCATAGTGAGTGGATGCAGGTACGGTGATTCTACGTGAACTACGTCACACAGAAATAGAAACATCATAAGATATCACTAATACACGGAATGTAAACTTGACTACACATGAACTGAATTACAAAACAGAACAGGGTCTCAAATTTAGAAAACCAACTAGTGCTTGCTTATGGGGAAAGGTGCGTTGGGGTGCTGCATAAAACCAGAGACTGAAATTAGCACAGATAACATTCCATAAGCCAAATATGTAATAGACAAGACCTACACCTTGCTCAACGAAATGGACCCAACACCACATATTCAATGCCTAGGAATATACCTGACTAGGAAGAATCTTAAAACCCATGCATATATATTTCTCCGTAAGAGAATCAAGCGTGTGTACAGCGGCCGATACGCAGCAGTGAAAATCCGATAAATCCCATTATCAAAATAAATTTCGAAAACAAAACACAAAGACAGTGAAATAGAGAGCAATTCTTAAATAATTCACTCAGGGCATGTGATGCAACCGGGATTTACCACATCTACACCCAGAGCTGGTTGAGACATAAGGCTGGACACTTCAGGCTGATAGCATTGGTGAGTTTCGGTGAGCAAATGCAGACCCTTTGAAGTCATACTGCATGGTACCTATTCCATGGGTCCCAACACTTCAGGTTCAAGGGATTCTTCCTCCAGCTAAAACATGCATAGGAAACCCACAGTATGGTCCACTGTGTGATTGGGAAACGATTTAAAATGCATCTCAGGTTTTGTATCCTGGTCCTCGGGTTCACCATTCCAGATGCTTTACTAACATTCTCCCTGCTTGGAGAGTCAGTGCCTTTAACCTCCTGTTTGGCACAGCTTGCAATTTCTGTGCAAGATGAACAGGAATAGGGAGAACCAATGAGAGACTAGCTATAGGTGTCTGCATGGGCAAATGTAACGCTCATTGCCCACCAGGAAGAGGAATTCACCAAAGGCTCAGTGTGCCCTGCTGGAAACAGATTAGCGCCTGAAGCAATCCTGCGGTTTTGTGCCCAGCTCCCAAGAAAGCGAGTTGAAGAAAGGAGCTCAGGGGCACTGTAATTCACAAACCTGCAGAGTTATAAATGACAGCTATCTTCCAAAAGTATATTGAAGTAAGCCTGCGAAGGGGACTTGATAGCGGGGCAGAATTTCAGGAAAACGACGGCAGGGGGTAGACTGGAATTGCCCTGAAAGCATAGGAAAATAGGCACAACGTCGACAATGATGCACTTGGCCAAAAAGGGCGTATGCGTCTTTTTCCTGAATATATTCAGGAAAAAACGCATACGCCCTTTTTGGCCAACCAAGCAAGCCTGTAAATGAAATCTGTACTACAATGAAGTCTCACTGCCCCCCGGGCAAAAGGGCCATCTGAAAAAAGTGTAAAATCCAGAAAGGTAGGACAGGATATGGAGAACAGGGAGCCTTGTTATGCTGATTAGCAGGATGTAAATTGCCAGCAGCCACCCTGGAGAAGTGTATGGTGTTTCCTGAAACACGTAAGAAACAAAGTAACACAGCCTATGGCATTTCCACTTATGGTCCTATAGCTTACGGAAATTAAAATCAAAAACAGACAGCCACCCCAATATTTGGGACGGCTGTGTTCACAAGAAGCTCGTCTACAGTATCAGGTAAATATCCCAGAAAGCAAAAAATGGATAAAGAAGTTGTGGCACGTACGTACAATGCAATATCACTCAGCAATGGAATCTGTGTCATCAGGCCTGTAGCGGCATAGTGAGTGGATGCAGGCGGTGATTCTACGTGAACTACGTCACACAGAAAAGAAACATCATAAGATATCACTAATACACGGAATGTAAACTTGACTCCACATGAACTGAATTACAAAACAGAACAGGGTCTCAAATTTAGAAAACCAACTAGTGCTTGCTTATGGGGAAAGGTGCCTTGGGGTGCTGCATAAAACCAGAGACTGAAATTAGCACAGATAACTTTCCTTAAGCCAAATATGTAATAGACAAGACCTACTCGTTGCTCAACGAAATGGACCCAACACCACATATTCAACGCCTAGGAATATACCTGACTAGGAAGAATCTTAAAACCCATAGATATATATGTCTCCATAAGACAACCAAGCGTGTGTACAGCGGCCGAAACGCAGCAGTGAAAATCTGATAAATCCCATTATCAAAATAAATTTCGAAAACAAAACACAAAGACAGTGAAATAGAGAGCAATTCTTAAATAATTCAATCAGGGCATGTGATGCAACCGGGATTGACCACATCTACACCCAGAGCTGGTTGAGACATAAGGCTGGACACTTCAGGCTGATAGCATTGGTGAGTTTCGGTGAGCAAATGCAGACCCTTTGAAGTCATACTGCATGGTACCCATTCCATGGGTCCCAACTCTCCAGGTTCAAGGCATTCTTCCTCCAGCTAAAACATGCATGGGAAACCCAGAGTATCGTCCACCGTGTGATTGGGAAACGATTTAAAATGCATCTCAGTTTTCGTATCCTGGTCCTCGTGTTCACCATTCCAGATGCTTTACTAACACTCTCCCCCTTGGAGAGTCAGTGCCTTTAACCTCCTATTTGGCACAGCTTGCCATTTCTGTGCAAGATGAACAGAAATAGGGAGAACCAATGAGAGACTAGCTGTAGGTGTCTGCACGGGCAAATGTAACGCTCATTGCCCACCAGGAAGAGGAATTAAACAAAGGCTCAGTGTGCCCTGCCGGAAACAGATTAGGGCCTGAAGCAATCCTGCGGTTTTGTGCCCAGCTCACAAGAAAGCGAGTTGAAGAAAGGAGCTCAGGGGCACTGTACTTCACAAACCTGCAGAGTTATAAATGACAGCTATCCTGCAAAAATATATTGAAGTAAGCCTGCGAAGGGGACTTGAAAGCGGGGCAGAATTTCAGGAAAACTATTGCAGTGGTAGACTGGAATTGCCCTGAAAGCATAGGAAAAGAGGCAGAACGTCGACAATGATGCACTTGGCCAAAAAGGGCGTATGCGTTTTTTCCTGAATATATTCAGGAAAAAACGCATACGCCCTTTTTGGCCAACCAAGCAAGCCTGTAAAGGAATTCTGCACCACAATGAAGTCTCACTGCCCCCCGGGCAAAAGGGCCATCTGAGAAAAGTGTAAAATCCAGAAAGGTAGGACAGGATATGGAGAAGAGGGAGCCTTGTTATGCTGATTGGCATGATGTAAATTGCCAGCAGCCACCCTGGAGAAGTGTATGGTGTTTCCTGAAACACGTAAGAAACAAAGCAACACAGCCTATGGCACTTCCACTTATGGTCCTATAGCTTACGGAAATTAAAATCCAAAACAGACAGCCACCCCAATAATTGGGATGGCTGTGTTTACAAGAAGCTCGTCTACAGTATCAGGTAAATATCCCAGAAAACAAAAAATGGATAAAGAAGTTGTGGCACGTACGTACAATGCAATATCACTCAGCAATGAAATCTGTGTCATCAGGCCCGTAGCGGCATAGTGAGTGGATGCAAGTACGGTGATTCTACGTGAACTACGTCACACAGAAAAAGAAACATCATAAGATTTCACTAATACACGGAATGTAAACTTGACTACACATGAACTGAATTACAAAACAGAACAGGGTCTCAAATTTAGAAAACCAACTAGTTCTTGCTTATGGGGAAAGGTGCGTTGGGGTGCTGCATAAAAGCAGAGACTGAAATTAGCACAGATAACTTTCCATAAGCCAAATATGTAATAGACAAGACGTACTCCTTGCTCAACGAAATGGACCCAAAATCACATATTCAACGCCTAGGAATATACCTGACTAGGAAGAATCTTAAAACCCATGGATATATATGTCTCCATAAGAGAATCAAGCGTGTGTACAGCGGCCGACACGCAGCAGTGAAAATCCGATAAATCCCATTATCAAAATAAATTTCGAAAACAAAACACAAAGACAGTGAAATAGAGAGCAATTCTTAAATAATTCACTCAGGGCATGTGATGCAACCGTGGTTGACCACATCTACACCCAGAACTGTTTGAGACATAAGGCTGGACACTTCAGGCTGATAGCATTGGTGAGTTTTGGTGAGCAAATGCAGACCCTTTGAAGTCATACTGCATGGTACCCATTCCATGGGTCCCAACTCTCCAGGTTCAAGGGATTCTTCCTCCAGCTAAAACATGCATGGGAAACCCAGAGTATCGTCCACCTTGTGATTGGGAAATGATTTAAAATGCATCTCAGTTTTCGTATCCTGGTCCTCGGGTTCACCATTCCAGATGCTTTACTAACACTCTCCCCGCTTAGAGAGTCAGTGCCTTTAACCTCCTCTTTGGCACAGCTTGCAATTTCTGTGCAAGATGAACAGGAATAGGGAGAACCAATGAGAGACTAGCTGTAGTTGTCTGCACGGGCAAATGTAACGCTCATTGCCCACCAGGAAGAGGAATTAAACAAAGGCTCAGTGTGCCCTGCTGGAAACAGATTAGGGCCTGAAGCAATCCTGCGGTTTTGTGCCTAGCTCACAAGAAAGCGAGTTGAAGAAAGGAGCTCAGGGGCACTGTAATTCACAAACCTGCAGAGTTATAAATGACAGCTATCTTCCAAAAGTATATTGAAGTAAGCCTGCGTAGGGGACTTGAAAGCGGGGCAGAATTTCAGGATAACGATTGCAGGGGGTAGACTGGAATTGCCCTGAAAGCATAGGAAAAGAGGCACAACGTCGACAATGATGCACTTGGCCAAAAAGGGCGTATGCGTTTTTTCCTGAATATATTCAGGAAAAAACGCATATGCCCTTTTTGGCCTACCAAGCAAGCCTGTAAAGGAAATCTGCACTACAATGAAGTCTCACTGCCCCCCGGGCAAGAGGGCCATCTGAAAAAAGTGTAAAATCCAGAAAGGTAGGACAGGATATGGAGAACAGGGAGCCTTGTTATGCTGATTGGCGGGATGTAAATTGCCAGCAGCCACCCTGGAGAAGTGTATGGTGTTTCCTGAAACACGGAAGAAATAAAGCAACACAGCCTATGGCAATTGCACTTATGGTCCTATTCCTTAGGGAAATTAAAATCAAAAACAGAGAGCCACCCCAAAGTTTGGGACGGCTGTGTTCCCAAGAAGCTCGTCTACAGTACCAGGTAAATATCCCAGAAAGCAAAAATGGATAAAGAAGTTGTGGCACGTACGTGCAATGCAATATCACTCAGCAATGAAATCTGTGTCATCAGGCCCGTAGCGGCATAGTGAGTGGATGCAGGTACGGTGATTCTACGTGAACTACGTCACACAGAAAAAGAAACATCATAAGATATCACTAATACACGGAATGTAAACTTGACTACACATGAACTGAAATACAAAACAGAACAGGGTCTCAAATTTAGAAAACCAACTAGTGCTTGCTTATGGGGAAAGGTGCCTTGGGGTGCTGCATAAAACCAGAGACAGAAATTAGCACAGATAACATTCCATAAGCCAAATATGTAATAGACAAGACCTACTCCTTGCTCAACGAAATGGATTCAACACCACATATTCAACGCCTAGGAATATACCTGACTAGGAAGAATCTTAAAACCCATGGATATATATATGTCTCCGTAAGAGAATCAAGCGTGTGTACAGCGGCCGAAACGCAGCAGTGAAAATCCGATAAATCCCATTATCAAAATAAATTTCGAAAACAAAACACAAAGACAGTGAAATAGAGAGCAATTCTTAAATAATTCACTCAGGGCATGTGATGCAACCGGGATTTACCACATCTACACCCAGAGCTGGTTGAGACATAAGGTTGGACACTTCAGGCTGATAGCATTGGTGAGTTTCGGTGAGCAAATGCAGACCCTTTGAAGTCATACTGCATGGTACCCATTCCATGGGTCCCAACTCTCCAGGTTCAAGGCATTCTTCCTCCAACTAAAACATGCATGGGAAACCCAGAGTATCGTCCACCGTGTGATTGGGAAATGATTTAAAATGCATCTCAGTTTTCGTATCCTGGTCCTCGGGTTCACCATTCGAGATGCTTTACTAACACTCTCCCCGCTTGGAGAGTCAGTGCCTTTAACCTCCTGTTTGGCACAGCTTGCAATTTCTGTGCAAGATGAACAGGTATAGGGAGAACCAATGAGAGACTAGCTGTAGGTGTCTGCACGGGCAAATGTAACGCTCATTTCCCACCAGGAAGAGGAATTAAACAAAGGCTCAGCATGCCCTGCCGGAAACAGATTAGGGCCTGAAACAATCCTGCGGTTTTGTGCCCAGCTCACAAGAAAGCGAGTTGAAGAAAGGAGCTCAGGGGCACTGTAATTCACAAACCTGCAGAGTTATAAATGACAGCATTCCTCCAAAAATATATTGAAGTAAGCCTGCGAAGGGGACGTGAAAGCGGGGCAGAAATTCAGGAAAACGATTGCAGGGGGTAGACTGGAATTGCCCTGAAAGCATAGGAAAAGAGGCACAACGTCGACAATGATGCACTTGGCCAAAAAGTGCATATGCGTTTTTTTCTGAATATATTCAGGAAAAAACGCATACGCCCTTTTTGGCCAACCAAGCAAGCCTGTAAAGGAAATCTGCACTACAATGAAGTCTCACTGCCCCCCACCCCCCCCGGGCAAAAGGGCCATCTGAAAAAAGTGTAAAATCCAGAAAGGTAGGACAGGATATGGAGAACAGGGAGCCTTGTTATGCTGATTGGCAGGATGTAAATTGCCAGCAGCCACCCTGGAGAAGTGTATGGTGTTTCCTGAAACACGTAACAAACAAAGCAACACAGCCTATGGCACTTCCACTTATGGTCCTATAGCTTACGGAAATTAAAATTAAAAACAGACAGCCACCCCAATTTTTGAGACGCCTGTGTTCACAAGAATCTCGTCTACAGTATCAGGTAAATATCCCAGAAAGCAAAAACTGGATAAAGAAGTTGTGGCACGTACGTACAATGCAATATCACTCAGCAATGAAATCTGTGTCATCAGGCCCGTAGCGGCATAGTGAGTGGATGCAGGTACGGTGATTCTACGTGAACTACGTCACACAGAAAAAGAAACATCACAAGGTATCACTAATACACGGAATGTAAACTTGACTACACATGAACTGAATTACAAAACAGAACAGGGTGTCAAATTTAGAAAACCAACTAGTGCTTGCTTATGGGGAAAGGTGCCTTGGGGTGCTGCATAAAACCAGAGACTGAAATTAGCACAGATAACTTCCCATAAGCCAAATATGTAATAGACAAGACCTACTCCTTGCTCAACGAAATGGACCAAACACCACATATTCAACGCCTAGGAATATACCTGACTAGGAAGAATCTTAAAACCCATGGATATATATGTCTCCGTAAGAGAGTCAAGCGTGTGTACAGCGGCCGAAACGCAGCAGTGAAAATCCGATAAATCCCATTATCAAAATAAATTTCGAAAACAAAACACAAAGACAGTGAAATAGAGAGCAATTCTTAAATAATTCACTCAGGGCATGTGATGCAACCGGGATTGACCACATCTACACCCAGAGCTGGTTGAGACATAAGGCTGGACACTTCAGGCTGATAGCATTGGTGAGTTTCGATGAGCAACTGCAGACCCTTTGAAGTCATACTGCATGGTACCCATTCCATGGGTCCCAACTCTCCAGGTTCAAGGGATTGTTCCTCCAGCTAAAACATGCATGGGAAACCCAGAGTATCGTCCACCGTGTGATTGGGAAACGATTTAAAATGCATCTCAGTTTTCGTATCCTGGTCCTCGGGTTCACCATTCCAGATGCTTTACTAACACTCTCCCCGCTTGGAGAGTCAGTGCCTTTAACCTCCTCTTTGGCACAGCTTGCAATTTCTGTGCAAGATGAACAGGAATAGGGTGAACCAATGAGAGACTAGCTGTAGGTGTCTGCACGGGCAAATGTAACGCTCATTGCCCACCAGGAAGAGGAATTAAACAAAGGCTCAGTGTGCCCTGCTGGAAACAGATTAGGGCCTGAAGCAATCCTGCGGTTTTGTGCCCAGCTCACAAGAAAGCGAGTTGAAGAAAGGAGCTCAGGGGCACTGTAATTCACAAACCTGCAGAGTTATAAATGACAGCTATCCTCCAAAAATATATTGAAGTAAGCCTGCGAAGGGGACTTGAAAGCGGGGCAGAATTTCAGGAAAACGATTGCAGGGGGTAGACTGGAATTGCCCTGAAAGCATAGGAAAAGAGGCACAACGTCGACAATGATGCACTTGGCCAAAAAGTGCGTATGCGTTTTTTCCTGAATATATTCAGGAAAAAACGCATACGCCCTTTTTGGCCAACCAAGCAAGCCTGTAAATGAAATCTGCACTATAATGAAATCTCCCTGCCCCCCCGGGCAAACGGGCCATCCGAAAAAAGTGTAAAATCCAGAAAGGTAGGACAGGATATGGAGAACAGGGAGCCTTGTTATGCTGATTGGCAGGATGTAAATTGTGAACAGCCACCCTGGAGAAGTGTATGGTGTTTCCTGAAACACGTAAGAAATAAAGCAACACAGCCTATGGCAATTGCAATTATGGTCCTATTGCTTAGGGAAATTAAAATCAAAAACGGAGAGCCACCCCAATGTTTGGGACGGCTGTGTTCCCAAGAAGCTCGTCTACAGTACCAGGTAAATATCCCAGAAAGCAAAAATTGGATAAGAAGTTGTGGCACGTACGTGCAATGCAATATCACTCAGCAATGAAATCTGTGTCATCAGGCCCATAGCGGCATAGTGAGTGGATGCAGGTACGGTGATTCTACGTGAACTACGTCACACAGAAAAAGAAACATCATAAGATATCACTAATACACGGAATGTAAACTTGACTACACATGAACTGAATTACAAAACAGAACAGGGTCTCAAATTTAGAAAACCAACTAGTGCTAGCTTATGGGGAAAGGTGCGTTGGGGTGCTGCATAAAACCAGAGACTGAAATTAGCACAGATAACATTCCATAAGCCAAATATGTAATAGACAAGACCTACTCCTTGCTCAACGAAATGGACTCAACACCACATATTCAACGCCTAGGAATATACCTGACTAGGAAGAATCTTAAAACCCATGGATATATATGTCTCCGTAAGAGAATCAAGCGTGTGTACAGCGGCGGAAATGCAGCAGTGAAAATCCAATAAATCCCATTATCAAAATAAATTTCGAAAACAAAACACAAAGACAGTGAAATAGAGAGCAATTCTTAAATAATTCACTCAGGGCATGTGATGCAACCGGGATTGACCACATCTACACCCAGAGCTGGTTGAGACATAAGGCTGGACACTTCAGGCTGATAGCACTGGTGAGTTTCGGTGAGCAAATGCAGACCCTTTGAAGTCATACTGCATGGTACCCATTCCATGGGTCCCAACTCTCCAGGTTCAAGGCATTCTTCCTCCAGCTAAAACATGCATGGGAAACCCAGAGTATCGTCCACCGTGTGATTGGGAAACGATTTAAAATGCATCTCAGTTTTCGTATCCTGGTCCTCGTGTTCACCATTCCAGATGCTTTACTAACACTCTCCCCGCTTGGAGAGTCAGTGCCTTTAACCACCTGTTTGGCACAGCTTGCCATTTCTGTGCAAGATGAACAGAAATAGGGAGAACCAATGAGAGACTAGCTGTAGGTGTCTGCACGGGCAAATGTAACGCTCATTGCCCACCAGGAAGAGGAATTAAACAAAGGCTCAGTGTGCCCTGCTGGAAACAGATTAGGGCCTGAAGCAATCCTGCGGTTTTGTGCCCAGCTCACAAGAAAGCGAGTTGAAGAAAGGAGCTCAGGGGCACTGTACTTCACAAACCTGCAGAGTTATAAATGACAGCTATCCTCCAAAAATATATTGAAGTAAGCCTGCGAAGGGGACTTGAAAGCGGGGCTGAATTTCAGGAAAACGATTGCAGGGGGTAGACTGGAATTGCCCTGAAAGCATAGGAAAAGAGGCACAACGTCGACAATGATGCACTTGGCCAAAAAGGGCGTATGCGTTTTTTCCTGAATATATTCAGGAAAAAACGCATACGCCCTTTTTGGCCAACCAAGCAAGCCTGTAAAGGAAATCTGCACTACAATGAAATCTCACTGCCCCCCCGGGCAAAAGGGCCATCTGAAAAAAGTGTAAAATCCAGAAAGGTAGGACAGGATATGGAGAACAGGGAGCCTTGTTATGCAGATTGGCAGGATGTAAATTGCCAGCAGCCACCCTGGAGAAGTGTATGGTGTTTCCTGAAACACGTAAGAAACAAAGCAACACAGCCTATGGCAATTGCAATTATGGTCCTATTGCTTAGGGAAATTAAAATCAAAAACGGAGAGCCACCCCAATGTTTGGGACGGCTCTGTTCCCAAGAAGCTCGTCTACAGTACCAGGTAAATATCCCAGAAAGCAAAAATTGGATAAAGAAGTTGTGGCACGTACGTGCAATGCAATATCACTCAGCAATGAAATCTGTGTCATCAGGCCCGTAGCGGCATAGTGAGTGGATGCAGGTACGGTGATTCTACGTGAACTACGTCACACAGAAAAAGAAACATCATAAGATATCACTAATACACGGAATGTAAACTTAACTACACATGAACTGAATTACAAAACAGAACAGGGTCTCAAATTTAGAAAACCAACTAGTGCTTGCTTATGGGGAAAGGTGCGTTGGGGTGCTGCATAAAACCAGAGACTGAAATTAGCACAGATAACATTCCATAAGCCAAATATGTAATAGACAAGACCTACTCCTTGCTCAACGAAATGGACTCAACACCACATATTCAACGCCTAGGAATATACCTGACTAGGAAGAATCTTAAAACCCATGGATATATATGTCTCCGTAAGAGAATCAAGCGTGTGTACAGCGGCCGAAACGCAGCAGTGAAAATCCGATAAATCCCATTATCAAAATAAATTTCGAAAACAAAACACAAAGACAGTGAAATAGAGAGCAATTCTTAAATAATTCACTCAGGGCATGTGATGCAACCGGGATTTTACACATCTACACCCAGAGCTGGTTGAGACATAAGGCTGGACACTTCAGGCTGATAGCATTGGTGAATTTCGGTGAGCAAATGCAGACCCTTTGAAGTCATACTGCATGGTACCCATTCCATGGGTCCCAACTCTCCAGGTTCAAGGGATTCTTCCTCAAGCTAAAACATGCATGGGAAACCCAGAGTATCGTCCACCGTGTGATTGGGAAATGATTTAAAATGCATCTCAGTTTTCATTTCCTGGTCCTCGGGTTCACCATTCCAGATGCTTTACTAACACTCTCCCCGCTTGGAGAGTCAGTGCCTTTAACCTCCTGTTTGGCACAGCTTGCAATTTCTGTGCAAGATGAACAGGAATAGGGAGAACCAATGAGAGACTAGCTGTAGGTGTCTGCACGGGCAAATGTAACGCTCATTGCCCACCAGGAAGAGGAATTAAACAAAGGCTCAGTGTGCCCTGCTGGAAACAGATTAGGGCCTGAAGCAATCCTGCGGTTTTGTGCCCAGCTCACAAGAAAGCGAGTTGAAGAAAGGAGCTCAGGGGCACTGTAATTCACAAACCTGCAGAGTTATAAATGACAGCTATCTTCCAAAAGTATATTGAAGTAAGCCTGCGTATGGGACTTGAAAGCGGGGCAGAATTTCAGGATAACGATTGCAGGGGGTAGACTGGAATTGCCCTGAAAGCATAGGAAAAGAGGCACAACGTCGACAATGATGCACTTGGCCAAAAAGGGCGTATGCGTTTTTTCCTGAATATATTCAGGAAAAAACGCATACGCCCTTTTTGGCCAACCAAGCAAGCCTGTAAAGGAAATCTGCACTACAATGAAGTCTCACTGCCCCCGGGGCAAGAGGGCCATCTGAAAAAAGTGTAAAATCCAGAAAGGTAGGACAGGATATGGAGAACAGGGAGCCTTGTTATGCTGATTGGCAGGATGTAAATTGCCAACAGCCACCCTGGAGAAGTGTATGGTGTTTCCTGAAACACGTAAGAAATAAAGCAACACAGCCTATGGCAATTGCACTTATGGTCCTATTCCTTAGGGAAATTAAAATCAAAAACAGACAGCCACCCCAAAGTTTGGGACGGCTGTGTTCCCAAGAAGCTCGTCTACAGTACCAGGTAAATATCCCAGAAAGCAAAAAATGGATAAAGAAGTTGTGGCACGTACGTGCAATGCAATATCACTCAGCAATGAAATCTGTGTCATCAGGCCCGTAGCGGCATAGTGAGTGGATGCAGGTACGGTGATTCTACGTGAACTACGTCACACAGAAAAAGAAACATCATAAGATATCACTAATACACGGAATGTAAACTTGACTACACATGAACTGAATTACAAAACAGAACAGGGTCTCAAATTTGGAAAACCAACTAGTGCTTGCTTATGGGGAAAGGTGCCTTGGGGTGCTGCATAAAACCAGAGACTGAAATTAGCACAGATAACATTCCATAAGCCAAATATGTAATAGACAAGACCTACTCCTTGCTCAACGAAATGGATTCAACACCACATATTCAACGCCTAGGAATATACCTGACTAGGAAGAATCTTAAAACCCATGGATATATATATGTCTCCGTAAGAGAATCAAGCGTGTGTACAGCGGCCGAAACGCAGCAGTGAAAATCCGATAAATCCCATTATCAAAATAAATTTCGAAAACAAAACACAAAGACAGTGAAATAGAGAGCAATTCTTAAATAATTCACTCAGGGTATGTGATGCAACCGGGATTTACCACATCTACACCCAGAGCTGGTTGAGACATAAGGCTGGACACTTCAGGCTGATAGCATTGGTGAGTTTGGGTGAGCAAATGCAGACCCTTTGAAGTCATACTGCATGGTACCCATTCCATGGGTCCCAACTCTCCAGGTTCAAGGCATTCTTCCTCCAGCTAAAACATGCAGGGGAAACCCAGAGTATCGTCCACCGTGTGATTGGGAAACGATTTTAAATGCATCTCAGTTTTCGTATCCTGGTCCTCGGGTTCACCATTCCAGATGCTTTACTAACACTCTCCCCGCTTGGAGAGTCAGTGCCTTTAACCTCCTCTTTGGCACAGCTTGCAATTTCTGTGCAAGATGAACAGGAATAGGGAGAACCAATGAGAGACTAGCTGTAGGTGTCTGCACGGGCAAATGTAACGCTCATTGCCGACCAGGAAGAGGAATTAAACAAAGGCTCAGTGTGCCCTGCTGAAAACAGATTAGGGCCTGAAGCAATCCTGCGGTTTTGTGCCCAGCTCACAAGAAAGCGAGTTGAAGAAAGGAGCTCAGGGGCACTGTAATTCACAAACCTGCAGAGTTATAAATGACAGCTATCCTGCAAAAATATATTGAAGTAAGCCTGCGAAGGGGACTTGAAAGCGGGGCAGAATTTCAGGAAATCGATTGCAGGGGTAGACTGGAATTGCCCTGAAAGCATAGGAAAAGAGGCAGAACGTCGAAAATGATGCACTTGGCCAAAAAGGGCGTATGCGTTTTTTCCTGAATATATTCAGGAAAAAACGCATACGCCCTTTATGGCCAACCAAGCAAGCCTGTAAAGGATATCTGCACTACAATGAAGTCTCACTGCCCCCCGGGCAAAAGGGCCATCTGAAAAAAGTGTAAAATCCAGAAAGGTAGGACAGGATATGGAGAACAGGGAGCCTTGTTATGCTGATTGGCAGGATGTAAATTGCCAGCAGCCACCCTGGAGAAGTGTATGGTGTTTCCTGAAACACGTAAGAAACAAAGCAACACAGCCTATGGCATTTCCACTTATGGTCCTATAGCTTACGGAAATTAAAATCAAAAACAGACAGCCACCCCAATATTTGGGATGGCTGTGTTCACAAGAAGCTCGTCTACAGTATCAGGTAAATATCCCAGAAAGCAAAAAATGGATAAAGAAGTTGTGGCACGTACGTACAATGCAATATCACTCAGCAATGGAATCTGTGTCATCAGGCCCGTAGCGGCATAGTGAGTGGATGCAGGTACGGTGATTCTACGTGAACTACGTCACACAGAAAAAGAAACATCATAAGATATCACTAATACACGGAATGTAAACTTGACTACACATGAACTGAATTACAAAACAGAACAGGGTCTCAAATTTAGAAAACCAACTAGTGCTTGCTTATGGGGAAAGGTGCCTTTGGGTGCTACATAAAACCAGAGACAGAAATTAGCACAGATAACTTTCCATAAGCCAAATATGTAATAGACAAGACCTACTCCTTGCTCAACTAAATGCACCCAACACCACATAATCAACGCCTAGGAATATACCTGACTAGGAAGAATCTTAAAACCCATGGATATATATGTCTCCATAAGACAACCAAGCATGTGTACAGCGGCCGAAACGCAGCAGTGAAAATCCGATAAATCCCATTATCAAAATAAATTTCCAAAACAAAACACAAAGACAGTGAAATAGAGAGCAATTCTTAAATAATTCACTCAGGGCATGTGATGCAACCGGGATTGACCACATCTACACCCAGAGCTGGTTGAGACATAAGGCTGGACACTTCACGCTGATAGCATTGGTGAGTTTCGGTGAGCAAATGCAGACCCTTTGAAGTCATACTGCATGGTACCCATTCCATGGGTCCCAACTCTCCAGGTTCAAGGCATTCTTCCTCCAGCTAAAACATGCATGGGAAACCCAGAGTATCGTCCACCGTGTGATTGGGAAACGATTTAAAATGCATCTCAGTTTTCGTATCCTGGTCCTCGGGTTCACCATTCCAGATGCTTTACTAATATTCTCCCCGCTTGGAGAGTCAGTGCCTTTAACCTCCTCTTTGGCACAGCTTGCAATTTCTGTGCAAGATGAACAGGAATAGGGAGAACCAATGAGAGACTAGCTGTAGGTGTCTGCACGGGCAAATGTAACGCTCATTGCCCACCAGGAAGAGGAATTAAACAAAGGCTCAGTGTGCCCTGCTGAAAACAGATTAGGGCCTGAAGCAATCCTGCGGTTTTGTGCCCAGCTCACAAGAAAGCGAGTTGAAGAAAGGAGCTCAGGGGCACTGTAATTCACAAACCTGCAGAGTTATAAATGACAGCTATCCTGCAAAAATATATTGAAGTAAGCCTGCGAAGGGGACTTGAAAACGGGGCAGAATTTCAGGAAAACGATTGCAGGGGTAGACTGGAATTGC
This sequence comes from Phocoena phocoena, assembly GCF_963924675.1. NCBI lineage: Eukaryota > Metazoa > Chordata > Mammalia > Artiodactyla > Phocoenidae > Phocoena > Phocoena phocoena. The sequence continues at coordinate 48,469 of NW_027077504.1, read as the reverse complement.
CCTGAAAGCATAGGAAAAGAGGCAGAACGTCGACAATGATGCACTTGGCCAAAAAGGGCGTATGCGTTTTTTCCTGAATATATTCAGGAAAAAACGCATACGCACTTTTTGGCCAACCAAGGAAGCCTGTAAAGGAATTCTGCAACACAATGAAGTCTCACTGCCCCCCGGGCAAAAGGGCCATCTGAAAAAAGTGTAAAATCCAGAAAGGTAGGACAGGATATGGAGAACAGGGAGCCTTGTTATGCTGATTGGCAGGATGTAAATTGCCAGCAGCCACCCTGGAGAAGTGTATGGTGTTTCCTGAAACACGTAAGAAACAAAGCAACACAGCCTATGGCACTTCCACTTATGATCCTATAGCTTACGGAAATTAAAATCAAAAACAGACAGCCACCCCAATTTTTGAGACGGCTGTTTTCACAAGAAGCTCGTCTACAGTATCAGGTAAATATCCCAGAAAGCAAAAAATGGATAAAGAAGTTGTGGTACGTACGTACAATGCAATATCACTCAGCAATGAAATCTGTGTCATTAGGCCCGTAGCGGCATAGTGAGTGGATGCAGGTACGGTGATTCTACGTGAACTACGTCACACAGAAAAAGAAACATCATAAGATATCACTAATACACGGAATGTAAACTTGACTACACATGAACTGAATTACAAAACAGAACAGTGTGTCAAATTTAGAAAACCAACTAGTGCTTGCTTATGGGGAAAGGTGCCTTGGGGTGCTGCATAAAACCAGAGACTGAAATTAGCACAGATAACTTTCCATAAGCCATATATGTAATAGACAAGACCTACTCCTTGCTCAACGAAATGGACCCAACACCACATATTCAACGCCTAGGAATATACCTGACTAGGAAGAATCTTAAAACCCATGGATATATATGTCTCCGTAAGAGAGTCAAGCGTGTGTACAGCGGCCGAAACGCAGCAGTGAAAATCCGATAAATCCCATTATCAAAATAAATTTCGAAAACAAACCACAAAGACAGTGAAATAGAGAGCAATTCTTAAATAATTCACTCAGGGCATGTGATGCAACCGGGATTGACCACATCTACACACAGAGCTGGTTGAGACATAAGGCTGGACACTTCAGGCTGATAGCATTGGTGAGTTTCGGTGAGCAAATGCAGACCCTTTGAAGTCATACTGCATGGTACCCATTCCATGGGTCCCAACTCTCCAGGTTCAAGGGATTCTTCCTCCAGCTAAAACATGCACGGGAAACCCAGAATATCGTCCACCGTGTGATTGGGAAACGATTTAAAATGCATCTCAGTTTTCGTATCCTGGTCCTCAGGTTCACCATTCCAAATGCTTTACTAACACTCTCCCCGCTTGGAGAGTCAGTGCCTTTAACCTCCTGTTTGGCACAGCTTGCAATTTCTGTGCAAGATGAACAGGAATAGGGAGAAGCAATGAGAGACTAGCTGTAGGTGTCTGCACGGGCAAATGTAATGCTCATTACCGACCAGGAAGAGGAATTAAACAAAGGCTCAGTGTGCCCTGCTGGAAACAGATTAGGGCCTGAAGCAATCCTGCGGTTTTATGCCCAGCTCACAAGAAAGCGAGTTGAAGAAAGGAGCTCAGGGGCACTGTAATTCACAAACCTGCAGAGTTATAAATGACAGCTCTCTTCCAAAAGTATATTGAAGTAAGCCTGCGAAGGGACTTGAAAGCGGGGCAGAATTTCAGGAAAACGATTGCAGGGGGTAGACTGGAATTGTCCTGAAAGCATAGGAAAAGAGGCACAACGTCGACAATGATGCACTTGGCCAAAAAGGGCGTATGCGTTTTTTCCTGAATATATTAAGGAAAAAACGCATACGCCCTTTTTGGCCAACCAAGCAAGCCTGTAAAGGAAATGTGCACTACAATGAAGTCTCACTGCCCCCCGGGCAAGAGGGCCATCTGAAAAAAGTGTAAAATCCAGAAAGGTAGGACAGGATATGGAGAACAGGGAGCCTTGTTATGCTGATTGGAATGATGTAAATTGCCAACAGCCACCCTGGAGAAGTGTATGGTGTTTCCTGAAACACGTAAGAAATAAAGCAACACAGCCTATGGCAATTGCACTTATGGTCCTATTCCTTAGGGAAATTAAAATCAAAAACAGAGAGCCACCCCAAAATTTGGGACGGCTGTGTTCCCAAGAAGCTCGTCTACAGTACCAGGTAAATATCCCAGAAAGCAAAAAATGGATAAAGAAGTTGTGGCACGTACGTGCAATGCAATATCACTCAGCAATGAAATGTGTGTCATCAGGCCCGTAGCGGCATAGTGAGTGGATGCAGGTACGGTGATTCTACGTGAACTACGTCACACAGAAAAAGAAACATCATAAGATATCTCTAATACACGGAATGTAAACTTGACTACACATGAACTGAATTACAAAACAGAACACGGTCTCAAATTTAGAAAACCAACTAGTGCTTGCTTATGGGGAAAGGTGCGTTGGGGTGCTGCATAAAACCAGAGACTGAAATTAGCACAGATAACATTCCATAAGCCAAATATGTGATCGAAAAGACCTACCCCTTGCTCAACGAAATGGACTCAACACCACATATTCAACGCATAGGAATATACCTAACTAGGAAGAATCTTAAAACCCATGGATATATATGTCTCCGTAAGAGAATCAAGCGTGTGTACAGCGGCCGATACGCATCAGTGAAAATCCGATAAATCCCATTATCAAAATAAATTTCGAAAACAAAACACAAAGACAGTGAAATAGAGAGCAATTCTTAAATAATTCACTCAGGGCATGTGATGCAACCGGGATTGACCACATCTACACCCAGAGCTGGTTGAGACATAAGGCTGGACACTTCAGGCTGATAGCATTGGTGAGTTTCGGTGAGCAAATGCAGACCCTTTGAAGTCATACTGCATGGTACCTATTCCATGGGTCCCAACTCTTCAGGTTCAAGGGATTCTTCCTCCAGCTAAAACATGCATGGGAAACCCACAGTACGGTCCACCGTGTGATTGGGTAACGATTTAAAATGCACCTCAGTTTTCGTATCCTGGTCCTCGGGTTCACCATTCCAGATGCTTTACTAACACTCTCCCTGCTTGGAGAGTCAGTGCCTTTAACCTCCTCTTTGGCACAGCTTGCAATTTCTGTGCAAGATGAACAGGAATAGGGAGAACCAATGAGAGACTAGCTGTAGGTGTCTGCACGGGCAAATGTAACACTCATTTCCCACCAGGAAGAGGAATTAAACAAAGGCTCAGTGTGCCCTGCTGGAAACAGATTAGGGCCTGAAGCAATCCTGCGGTTTTGTGCCCAGCTCACAAGAAAGCGAGTTGAAGAAAGGAGCTCAGGGGCACTGTAATTCACAAACTTGCAGAGTTATAAATGACAGCTATCCTCCAAAAATATATTGAAGTAAGCCTGCGAAGGGGACTTGAAAGCGGGGCAGAATTTCAGGAAAACGATTGCAGGGGGTAGACTGGAATTGCCCTGAAAGCATAGGAAAAGAGGCACAACGTCGACAATGATGCACTTGGCCAAAAAGGGCGTATGCGTTTTTTCCTGAATATATTCAGGAAAACACGCATACGCCCTTTTTGGCCAACCAAGCAAGCCTGTAAAGGAAATCTGCACTACAATGAAGTCTCACTGCACCCCAGGCAAAAGGGCCATCTGAAAAAAGTGTAAAATCCAGAAAGGTAGGACAGGATATGGAGAACAGGGAGCCTTGTTATGCTGATTGGCAGGATGTAAATTGCCAGCAGCCACCCTGGAGAAGTGTATGGTGTTTCCTGAAACACGTAAGAAACAAAGCAACACAGCCTATGGCAATTCCACTTATGGTCCTATAGCTTACAGAAATTAAAATCAAAAACATACAGCCACCCCAATATTTAGGACGGTTGTGTTCACAAGAAGCCCGTCTACAGTATCAGGTAAATATCCCAGAAAGCAAAAAATGGATAAAGAAGTTGTAGCACGTACGTACAATGCAATATCACTCAGCAATGAAATCTGTGTCATCAGGCCCTTAGCGGCATAGTGAGTGGATGCAGGTACGGTGATTCTACGTGAACTACGTCACACAGAAAAAGAAACATCATAAGATATCACTAATACACGGAATGTAAACTTGACTACACATGAACTGAATTACAAAACAGAACAGGGTCTCAAATTTAGAAAACCAACTAGTGCTTGCTTATGGGGAAAGGTGCCTTGGGGTGCTGCATAAAACCAGAGACTGAAATTAGCACAGATAACTTTCCATAGGCCAAATATGTAATAGACAAGACCTACTCCTTGCTCAACGAAATGGACCCAACACCACATATTCAACGCCTAGGAATATACCTGACTAGGAAGAATCTTAAAACCCATGGATATATATGTCTCCATAAGACAATCAAGCGTGTGTACAGCGGCCAAAACGCAGCAGGGAAAATCCGATAAATCCCATTATCAAAATAAATTTCGAAAACAAAACACAAAGACAGTGAAATCGAGAGCAATTCTTAACTAATTCACTCAGGGCATGTGATGCAACCGGGATTGACCACATCTACACCCAGAGCTGGTTGAGACATAAGGCTGGACACTTCAGGCTGATAGCATTGGTGAGTTTCGGTGAGCAAATGCAGACCCATTGAAGTCATACTGCATGGTACCCACTCCATGGGTCCCAACTCTCCAGGTTCAAGGGATTCTACCTCCAGTTAAAACATGCATGGGAAACCCAGAGTATCGTCCACCGTGTGATTGGGAAACGATTTAAAATGCATCTCAGTTTTCGTATCCTGGTCCTCGGGTTCACCATTCCAGATGCTTTACTAACACTCTTCCCGCTTGGAGAGTCAGTGCCTTTAACCTCCTGTTTGGCACAGCTTGCAATTTCTGTGCAAGATGAACAGGAATAGGGAGAACTAATGAGAGACTAGCTGTAGGTGTCTGCACGGTCAAATGTAACGCTCATTGCCGACCAGGAAAAGGAAGTAAACAAAGGCTCAGCGTGCCCTGCCGGAAACAGATTAGGGCCTGAAGCAATCCTGCGGTTTTGTGCCCAGCTCACAAGAAAGCGAGTTGAAGAAAGGAGCTCAGGGCCACTGTAATTCACAAACCTGCAGAGTTATAAATGACAGCTATCCTCCAAAAATATATTGAAGTAAGCCTGCGAAGGGGACTTGAAAGCGGGGCAGAATTTCAGGAAAACGATTGCAGGGGGTAGACTGGAATTGCCCTGAAAGCATAGGAAAAGAGGCAGAACGTCGAAAATGATGCACTTGGCCAAAAAGGGCGTATGCGTTTTACCCTGAATATATTCAGGAAAAAACGCATACGCCCTTTTTGGCCAACCAAGCAAGCCTGTAAAGGAAATCTGTACTACAATGAAGTCTCACTGCCCCCCGGGCAAAAGGGCCATCTGAAAAAAGTGTAAAATCCAGAAAGGTAGGACAGGATATGGAGAACAGGGAGCCTTGTTATGCTGATTGGCAGGATGTAAATTGCCAGCAGCCACCCTGGAGAACTGTATGGTGTTTCCTGAAACACGTAAGAAACAAAGCAACACATCCTATGGCACTTCCACTTATGGTCCTATAGCTTACGGAAATTGAAATCAAAAACAGACAGCCACCCCAATATTTGGGACGGCTGTGTTCACAAGAAGCTCGTCTACAGTATCAGGTAAATATCCCAGAAAGCAAAAAATGGATAAAGAAGTTGTGGCACGTACGTACAATGCAATATCACTCAGCAATGGAATCTGTGTCATCAGGCCCGTAGCGGCATAGTGAGTGGATGCAGGTACGGTGATTCTACGTGAACTACGTCACACAGAAAAAGAAATATCATAAGATATCACTAAAACACGGAATGTAAACTTGACTACACATGAACTGAATTACAAAACAGAACAGGGTCTCAAATTTAGAAAACCAACTAGTGCTTGCTTATGGGGAAAGGTGCGTTGGGGTGCTGCATAAAACCAGAGACTGAAATTAGCACAGATAACTTTCCATAAGCCAAATATGTAATAGACAAGACCTACTCCTTGCTCAACTAAATGGACCCAACACCACATAATCAACGCCTAGGAATATACCTGACTAGGAAGAATCTTAAAACCCATGGATATATATGTCTCCATAAGACAACCAAGCGTGTGTACAGCGGCCAATACGCAGCAGTGAAAATCCGATAAATCCCATTATCAAAATAAATTTCGAAAACAAAACACAAAGACAGTGAAATAGAGAGCAATTCTTAAATAATTCACTCAGGGCATGTGATGCAACCGCGATTGACCACATGTACACCCAGAGCTGGTTGAGACATAAGGCTGGACACTTCAGGCTGATAGCATTGGTGAGTTTCGGTGAGCAAATGCAGACCCTTTGAAGTCATACTGCATGGTACCCATTCCATGGGTCCCAACTCTCCAGGTTCAAGGCATTCTTCCTCCAGCTAAAACATGCATGGGAAACCCAGAGTATCGTCCACCGTGTGATTGGGAAACGATTTAAAATGCATCTCAGTTTTCGTATCCTGGTCCTCGGGTTCACCATTCCAGATGCTTTACTAACACTCTCCCCGCTTGGAGAGTCAGTGCCTTTAACCTCCTGTTTGGCACAGCTTGCAATTTCTGTGCAAGATGAACAGGAATAGGGAGAACCAATGAGAGACTAGCTGTAGGTGTCTGCACTGGCAAATGTAACGCTCATTGCCCACCAGGAAGAGGAATTAAACAAAGGCTCAGTGTGCCCTGCTGGGAACAGATTAGGGCCTGAAGCAATCCTGCGGTTTTGTGCCCAGCTCACAAGAAAGCGAGTTGAAGAAATGAGATCAGGGACACTGTAATTCACAAACCTGCAGAGTTATAAATGACAGCTATCTTCCAAAAGTATACTGAAGTAAGCCTGCGTAGAGGACTTGAAAGCGGGGCAGAATTTCAGGAAAACGATTGCAGGGGGTAGACAGGAATTGCCCTGAAAGCATAGGAAAAGAGGCACAACGTCGACAATGATGCACTTGGCCAAAAAGGGCGTATGCGTTTTTTCCTGAATATATTCAGGAAAAAACGCATACGCCCTTTTTGGCCAACCAAGCAAGCCTGTAAAGGAAATCTGCACTACAATGAAGTCTCACTGCCCCCCGGGCAAAGGGCCATCTGAAAAAAGTGTAAAATCCAAAAAGGTAGGACAGGATATGGAGAACAGTGAGCCTTGTTATGCTGATTGGCAGGATGTAAATTGCCAACAGCCACCCTGAAGAAGTGTATGGTGTTTCCTGAAACACGTAAGAAATAAAGCAACACAGCCTATGGCAATTGCACTTATGGTCCTATTCCTTAGGGAAATTAAAATCAAAAACAGAGAACCACCCCAAAGTTTGGGACGGCTGTGTTCACAAGAAGCTCGTCTACAGTACCAGGTAAATATCCCAGAAAGCAAAAAATGGATAAAGAAGTTGTGGCACGTACGTGCAATGCAATATCACTCAGCAATGAAATCTGTGTTATCAGGCCTGTAGCGGCATAGTGAGTGGATGCAGGTACGGTGATTCTACGTGAACTACGTCACACAGAAAAAGAAACATCATAAGATATCACTAATACACGGAATGTAAACTTGACTACACATGAACTGAATTACAAAACAGAACAGGGTCTCAAATTTAGAAAACCAACTAGTGCTTGCTTATGGGGAAAGGTGCCTTGGGGGGCTGCATAAAACCAGAGACTGAAATTAGCACAGATAACTTTCCATAAGCCAAATATGTAATCGACAAGACCTACTCCTTGCTCAACGAAATGGACTCAACACCACATATTCAACGCCTAGGAATATACCTGACTAGGAAGAATCTTAAAACCCATGGATATATACGTCTCCGTAAGAGAATCAAGCATGTGTACAGCGGCCGATACACAGCAGTGAAAATCCGATAAATCCCATTATCAAAATAAATTTCGAAAACAAAACACAAAGACAGTGAAATAGAGAGCAATTCTTAAATAATTCACTCAGCGCATGTGATGCAACCGGGATTGACCACATCTACACCCAGAGCTGATTGAGACATAAGGCTGGACACTTCAGGCTAATAGCATTGGTGAATTTCGGTGAGCAAATGCAGACACTTTGAATTCATACTGCATGGTACCTATTCCATGGGTCCCAACTCTTAAGGTTCAAGGGATTCTTCCTCCAGCGAAAACATGCATAGGAAACCCACAGTATGGTCCACCGTGTGATTGGGAAACGATTTAAAATGCATCTCAGTTTTCGTATCCTGGTCCTCGGGTTCACCATTCCAGATGCTTTACTAACACTCTCCCCGCTTGGAGAGTCAGTGCCTTTAACCTCCTCTTTGGCACAGCTTGCAATTTCTGTGCAAGATGAACAGGAATAGGGAGAACCAATGAGAGACTAGCTGTAGGTGTCTGCACGGGCAAATGTAACGCTCATTGCCCACCAGGAAGAGGAATTAAACAAAGGCTCAGCGTGCCCTGCCGGAAACAGATTAGGGCCTGTAGCAATCCTGCGGTTTTGTGCCCAGCTCACAAGAAAGCGAGTTGAAGAAAGGAGCTCAGGGGCACTGTAATTCACAAACCTGCAGAGTTATAAATGACAGCTATCCTCCAAAAATATATTGAAGTAAGCCTGCGAAGGGGACTTGAAAGCGGGGCAGAATTTCAGGAAAACGATTGCAGGGGGTAGACTGGAATTGCCCTGTAAGCATAGGAAAAGAGGCAGAACGTCGACAATGATGCACTTGGCCAAAAAGGGCGTATGCGTTTTTTCCTGAATATATTCAGGAAAAAACGCATACGCCCTTTTTGGCCAACCAAGCAAGCCTGTAAAGGAAATCTGCACTACAATGAAATCTCACTGCCCCCCCGGGCAAAAGGGCCATCTGAAAAAAGTGTAAAATCCAGAAAGGTAGGACAGGATATGGAGAACAGGGAGCCTTGTTATGCTGATTGGCAGGATGTAAATTGCCAGCAGCCACCCTGGAGAAGTGTATGGTGTTTCCTGAAACACGTAAGAAACAAAGCAACACAGCCTATGGCACTTCCACTTATGGTCCTATAGCTTACGGAAATTAAAATCAAAAACAGACAGCCACCCCAATATTTGGGACGGCTGTGTTCACAAGAAGCTCGTCTACAGTATCAGGTAAATATCCCAGAAAGCAAAAAATGGATAAAGAAGTTGTGGCACGTACGTGCAATGCAATATCACTCAGCAATGAAATCTGTGTCATCAGGCCCGTAGCGGCATAGTAAGTGGATGCAGGTACGGTGATTCTACGTGAACTACGTCACACAGAAAAAGAAACATCATAAGATATCACTAATACACGGAATGTAAACTTGACTACACATGAACTGAATTACAAAACAGAACATGGTCTCAAATTTAGAAAACCAACTAGTGCTTGCTTATGGGGAAAGGTGCCTTGGGGTGCTGCATAAAACCAGAGACTGAAATTAGCACAGATAACATTCCATAAGCCAAATATGTAATAGACAAGACCTACTCCTTGCTCAACGAAATGGACTCAACACCACATATTCAACGCCTAGGAATATACCTGACTAGGAAGAATCTTAAAACCCATGGATATATATGCCTCCGTAAGAGAATCAAGCGTGTGTACAGCGGCGGAAATGCAGCAGTGAAAATCCGATAAATCCCATTATCAAAATAAATTTCGAAAACAAAACACAAAGACAGTGAAATAGAGAGCAATTCTTAAATAATTCACTCAGGGCATGTGATGCAACCGGGATTGACCACATCTACACCCAGAGCTGGTTGAGACATAAGGCTGGACACTTCTGGCTGATAGCACTGGTGAGTTTCGGTGAGCAAATGCAGACCCTTTGAAGTCATACTGCATGGTACCCATTCCATGGGTCCCAACTCTCCAGGTTCAAGGCATTCTTCCTCCAGCTAAAACATGCATGGGAAACCCAGAGTATCGTCCACCGTGTGATTGGGAAACGATTTAAAATGCATCTCAGTTTTTGTATCCTGGTCCTCGGATTCACCATTCCAGATGCTTTACTAACACTCTCCCCGCTTGGAGAGTCAGTGCCTTTAACCTCCTGTTTGGCACAGCTTGCCATTTCTGTGCAAGATGAACAGGAATAGGGAGAACCAATGAGAGACTAGCTGTAGGTGTCTGCACGGGCAAATGTAACGCTCATTTCCCATCAGGAAGAAGAATTAAACAAAGGCTCAGTGTGCCCTGCTGGAAACAGTTTAGGGCCTGAAGCAATCCTGCGGGTTTGTGCCCAGCTCACAAGAAAGCGAGTTGAAGAAAGGAGCTCAGGGGCACTGTACTTCACAAACCTGCAGAGTTATAAATGACAGCTATCCTCCAAAAATATATTGAAGTAAGCCTGCGAAGGGGACTTGAAAGCGGGGCTGAATTTCAGGAAAACGATTGCAGGGCGTAGACTGGAATTGCCCTGAAAGCATAGGAAAAGAGGCACAACGTCGACAATGATGCACTTGGCCAAAATGGGCGTATGCGTTTTTTCCTGAATATATTCAGGAAAAAACGCATACGCCCTTTTTGGCCAACCAAGCAAGCCTGTAAAGGACATCTGCACTACAATGAAATCTCACTGCCCCCCCGGCAAAAGGGCCATTTGAAAAAAGTGTAAAATCCAGAAAGGTAGGACAGGATATGGAGAACAGGGAGCCTTGTTATGCTGATTGGCAGGATGTAAATTGCCAGCAGCCACCCTGGAGAAGTGTATGGTGTTTCCTGAAACACGTAACAAACAAAGCAACACAGCCTATGGCACTTCCACTTATGGTCCTATAGCTTACGGAAATTAAAATCAAAAACAGACAGCCACCCCAATATTTGGGACGGCTGTGTTCACAAGAAGCTTGTCTACAGTATCAGGTAAATATCCCAGAAAGCAAAAAATGGATAAAGAAGTTGTGGCACGTACGTGCAATGCAATATCACTCAGCAATGAAATCTGTGTCATCAGGCCCGTAGCGGCATAGTAAGTGGATGCAGGTACGGTGATTCTACGTGAACTACGTCACACAGAAAAAGAAACATCATAAGATATCACTAATACACGGAATGTAAACTTGACTACACATGAACTGAATTACAAAACAGAACATGGTCTCAAATTTAGAAAACCAACTAGTGCTTGCTTATGGGGAAAGGTGCCTTGGGGTGCTGCATAAAACCAGAGACTGAAATTAGCACAGATAACATTCCATAAACCAAATATGTAATAGACAAGACCTACTCCTTGCTCAACGAAATGGACTCAACACCACATATTCAACGCCTAGGAATATACCTGACTAGGAAGAATCTTAAAACCCATGGATATATATGCCTCCGTAAGAGAATCAAGCGTGTGTACAGCGGCGGAAATGCAGCAGTGAAAATCCGATAAATCCCATTATGAAAATAAATTTCGAAAACAAAACACAAAGACAGTGAAATAGAGAGCAATTCTTAAATAATTCACTCAGGGCATGTGATGCAACCGGGATTGACCACATCTACACCCAGAGCTGGTTGAGACATAAGGCTGGACACTTCTGGCTGATAGCACTGGTGAGTTTCGGTGAGCAAATGCAGACCCTTTGAAGTCATACTGCATGGTACCCATTCCATGGGTCCCAACTCTCCAGGTTCAAGGCATTCTTCCTCCAGCTAAAACATGCATGGGAATCCCAGAGTATCGTCCACCGTGTGATTGGGAAACGATTTAAAATGCATCTCAGTTTTTGTATCCTGGTCCTCGGATTCACCATTCCAGATGCTTTACTAACACTCTCCCCGCTTGGAGAGTCAGTGCCTTTAACCTCCTGTTTGGCACAGCTTGCCATTTCTGTGCAAGATGAACAGGAATAGGGAGAACCAATGAGAGACTAGCTGTAGGTGTCTGCACGGGCAAATGTAACGCTCATTTCCCATCAGGAAGAAGAATTAAACAAAGGCTCAGTGTGCCCTGCTGGAAACAGTTTAGGGCCTGAAGCAATCCTGCGGTTTTGTGCCCAGCTCACAAGAAAGCGAGTTGAAGAAAGGAGCTCAGGGGCACTGTACTTCACAAACCTGCAGAGTTATAAATGACAGCTATCCTCCAAAAATATATTGAAGTAAGCCTGCGAAGGGGACTTGAAAGCGGGGCTGAATTTCAGGAAAACGATTGCAGGGCGTAGACTGGAATTGCCCTGAAAGCATAGGAAAAGAGGCACAACGTCGACAATGATGCACTTGGCCAAAATGGGCGTATGCGTTTTTTCCTGAATATATTCAGGAAAAAACGCATACGCCCTTTTTGGCCAACCAAGCAAGCCTGTAAAGGAAATCTGCACTACAATGAAATCTCACTGCCCCCCCGGCAAAAGGGCCATTTGAAAAAAGTGTAAAATCCAGAAAGGTAGGACAGGATATGGAGAACAGGGAGCCTTGTTATGCTGATTGGCAGGATGTAAATTGCCAGCAGCCACCCTGGAGAAGTGTATGGTGTTTCCTGAAACACGTAACAAACAAAGCAACACAGCCTATGGCACTTCCACTTATGGTCCTATAGCTTACGGAAATTAAAATCAAAAACAGACAGCCACCCCAATATTTGGGACGGCTGTGTTCACAAGAAGCTTGTCTACAGTATCAGGTAAATATCCCAGAAAGCAAAAAATGGATAAAGAAGTTGTGGCACGTACGTGCAATGCAATATCACTCAGCAATGAAATCTGTGTCATCAGGCCCGTAGCGGCATAGTAAGTGGATGCAGGTACGGTGATTCTACGTGAACTACGTCACACAGAAAAAGAAACATCATAAGATATCACTAATACACGGAATGTAAACTTGACTACACATGAACTGAATTACAAAACAGAACATGGTCTCAAATTTAGAAAACCAACTAGTGCTTGCTTATGGGGAAAGGTGCCTTGGGGTGCTGCATAAAACCAGAGACTGAAATTAGCACAGATAACATTCCATAAGCCAAATATGTAATAGACAAGACCTACTCCTTGCTCAACGAAATGGACTCAACACCACATATTCAACGCCTAGGAATATACCTGACTAGGAAGAATCTTAAAACCCATGGATATATATGCCTCCGTAAGAGAATCAAGCGTGTGTACAGCGGCGGAAATGCAGCAGTGAAAATCCGATAAATCCCATTATGAAAATAAATTTCGAAAACAAAACACAAAGACAGTGAAATAGAGAGCAATTCTTAAATAATTCACTCAGGGCATGTGATGCAACCGGGATTGACCACATCTACACCCAGAGCTGGTTGAGACATAAGGCTGGACACTTCTGGCTGATAGCACTGGTGAGTTTCGGTGAGCAAATGCAGACCCTTTGAAGTCATACTGCATGGTACCCATTCCATGGGTCCCAACTCTCCAGGTTCAAGGCATTCTTCCTCCAGCTAAAACATGCATGGGAATCCCAGAGTATCGTCCACCGTGTGATTGGGAAACGATTTAAAATGCATCTCAGTTTTTGTATCCTGGTCCTCGGATTCACCATTCCAGATGCTTTACTAACACTCTCCCCGCTTGGAGAGTCAGTGCCTTTAACCTCCTGTTTGGCACAGCTTGCCATTTCTGTGCAAGATGAACAGGAATAGGGAGAACCAATGAGAGACTAGCTGTAGGTGTCTGCACGGGCAAATGTAACGCTCATTTCCCATCAGGAAGAAGAATTAAACAAAGGCTCAGTGTGCCCTGCTGGAAACAGTTTAGGGCCTGAAGCAATCCTGCGGTTTTGTGCCCAGCTCACAAGAAAGCGAGTTGAAGAAAGGAGCTCAGGGGCACTGTACTTCACAAACCTGCAGAGTTATAAATGACAGCTATCCTCCAAAAATATATTGAAGTAAGCCTGCGAAGGGGACTTGAAAGCGGGGCTGAATTTCAGGAAAACGATTGCAGGGCATAGACTGGAATTGCCCTGAAAGCATAGGAAAAGAGGCACAACGTCGACAATGATGCACTTGGCCAAAAAGGGCGTATGCGTTTTTTCCTGAATATATTCAGGAAAAAACGCATACGCCCTTTTTGGCCAACCAAGCAAGCCTGTAAAGGAAATCTGCACTACAATGAAATCTCACTGCCCCCCCGGGCAAAAGGGCCATCTGAAAAAAGTGTAAAATCCAGAAAGGTAGGACAGGATATGGAGAACAGGGAGCCTTGTTATGCTGATTGGCAGGATGTAAATTGCCAGCAGCCACCCTGGAGAAGTGTATGGTGTTTCCTGAAACACGTAACAAACAAAGCAACACAGCCTATGGCACTTCCACTTATGGTCCTATAGCTTACGGAAATTAAAATCAAAAACAGACAGCCACCCCAATATTTGGGACGGCTGTGTTCACAAGAAGCTTGTCTACAGTATCAGGTAAATATCCCAGAAAGCAAAAAATGGATAAAGAAGTTGTGGCACGTACGTGCAATGCAATATCACTCAGCAATGAAATCTGTGTCATCAGGCCCGTAGCGGCATAGTAAGTGGATGCAGGTACGGTGATTCTACGTGAACTACGTCACACAGAAAAAGAAACATCATAAGATATCACTAATACACGGAATGTAAACTTGACTACACATGAACTGAATTACAAAACAGAACATGGTCTCAAATTTAGAAAACCAACTAGGGCTTGGTTATGGGGAAAGGTGCGTTGGGGTGCTGCATAAAACCAGAGACTGAAATTAGCACAGATAACATTCCATAAGCCAAATATGTAATAGACAAGACCTACTCCTTGCTCAACGAAATGGACTCAACGCCACATATTCAACGCCTAGGAATATACCTGACTAGGAAGAATCTTAAAACCCATGGATATATATGCCTCCATAAGAGAATCAAGCGTGTGTACAGCGGCGGAAATGCAGCAGTGAAAATCCGATAAATCCCATTATCAAAATAAATTTCGAAAACAAAACACAAAGACAGTGAAATAGAGAGCAATTCTTAAATAATTCACTCAGGGCATGTGATGCAACCGGGATTGACCACATCTACACCCAGAGCTGGTTGAGACATAACGCTGGACACTTCTGGCTGATAGCACTGGTGAGTTTCGGTGAGCAAATGCAGACCCTTTGAAGTCATACTGCATGGTACCCATTCCATGGGTCCCAACTCTCCAGGTTCAAGGCATTCTTCCTCCAGCTAAAACATGCATGGGAAACCCAGAGCATCGTCCACCGTGTGATTGGGAAACGATTTAAAATGCATCTCAGTTTTTGTATCCTGGTCCTCGGATTCACCATTCCAGATGCTTTACTAACACTCTCCCCGCTTGGAGAGTCAGTGCCTTTAACCTCCTGTTTGGCACAGCTTGCCATTTCTGTGCAAGATGAACAGGAATAGGGAGAACCAATGAGAGACTAGCTGTAGGTGTCTGCACGGGCAAATGTAACGCTCATTTCCCATCAGGAAGAAGAATTAAACAAAGGCTCAGTGTGCCCTGCTGGAAACAGTTTAGGGCCTGAAGCAATCCTGCGGTTTTGTGCCCAGCTCACAAGAAAGCGAGTTGAAGAAAGAAGCTCAGGGGCACTGTACTTCACAAACCTGCAGAGTTATAAATGACAGCTATCCTCCAAAAATATATTGAAGTAAGCCTGCGAAGGGGACTTGAAAGCGGGGCTGAATTTCAGGAAAACGATTGCAGGGCGTAGACTGGAATTGCCCTGAAAGCATAGGAAAAGAGGCACAACGTCGACAATGATGCACTTGGCCAAAAAGGGCCTATGCGTTTTTTCCTGAATATATTCAGGAAAAAACGCATACGCCCTTTTTGGCCAACCAAGCAAGCCTGTAAAGGAAATCTGCACTACAATGAAATCTCACTGCCCCCCCGGGCAAAAGGGCCATCTGAAAAAAGTGTAAAATCCAGAAAGGTAGGACAGGATATGGAGAACAGGGAGCCTTGTTATGCTGATTGGCAGGATGTAAATTGCCAGCAGCCACCCTGGAGAAGTGTATGGTGTTTCCTGAAACACGTAACAAACAAAGCAACACAGCCTATGGCACTTCCACTTATGGTCCTATAGCTTACGGAAATTAAAATCAAAAACAGACAGCCACCCCAATATTTGGGACGGCTGTGTTCACAAGAAGCTTGTCTACAGTATCAGGTAAATATCCCAGAAAGCAAAAAATGGATAAAGAAGTTGTGGCTCGTACGTGCAATGCAATATCACTCAGCAATGAAATCTGTGTCATCAGGCCCGTAGCGGCATAGTAAGTGGATGCAGGTACGGTGATTCTACGTGAACTACGTCACACAGAAAAAGAAACATCATAAGATATCACTAATACACGGAATGTAAACTTGACTACACATGAACTGAATTACAAAACAGAACAGGGTCTCAAATTTAGAAAACCAACTAGTGCTTGCTTATGGGGAAAGGTGCGTTGGGGTGCTGCATAAAACCAGAGACTGAAATTAGCACAGATAACATTCCATAAGCCAAATATGTAATAGACAAGACCTACACCTTGCTCAACGAAATGGACTCAACACCACATATTCAACGCCTAGGAATATACCTGACTAGGAAGAATCTTAAAACCCATGGATATATATGTCTCCGTAAGAGAATCAAGCGTGTGTACAGCGGCGGAAATGCAGCAGTGAAAATCCGATAAATCCCATTATCAAAATAAATTTCGAAAACAAAACACAAAGACAGTGAAATAGAGAGCAATTCTTAAATAATTCACTCAGGGCATGTGATGCAACCGGGATGGACCACATCTACACCCAGAGCTGGTTGAGACATAAGGCTGGATACTTCAGGCTGATAGCACTGGTGAGTTTCGGTGAGCAAATGCAGACCCTTTGAAGTAATACTGCATGGTACCCATTCCATGGGTCCCAACTCTCCAGGTTCAAGGCATTCTTCCTCCAGCTAAAACATGCATGGGAAACCCAGAGTATCGTCCACCGTGTGATTGGGAAACGATTTAAAATGCATCTCAGTTTTCGTATCCTAGTCCTCGGGTTCACCATTCCAGATGCTTTACTAACACTCTCCCCGCTTGGAGAGTCAGTGCCTTTAACCTCCTGTTTGGCACAGCTTGCCATTTCTGTGCAAGATGAACAGGAATAGGGAGAACCAATGAGAGACTAGCGGTAGGTGTCTGCACGGGCAAATGTAATGCTCATTGCCCACCAGGAAGAGGAATTAAACAAAGGCTCAGTGTGCCCTGCTGGAAACAGATTAGGGCCTGAAGCAATCCTGCGGTTTTGTGCCCAGCTCACAAGAAAGCGAATTGAAGAAAGGAGCTCAGGGGCACTGTACTTCACAAACCTGCAGAGTTATAAATGACAGCTATCCTCCAAAAATATATTGAAGTAAGCCTGCGAAGGGGACTTGAAAGCGGGGCTGAATTTCAGGAAAACGATTGCAGGGGGTAGACTGGAATTGCCCTGAAAGCATAGGAAAAGAGGCACAACGTCGACAATGATGCACTTGGCCAAAAAGGGCGTATGCGTTTTTTCCTGAATATATTTAGGAAAAAACGCATACGCCCTTTTTGGCCAACCAAGCAAGCCTGTAAAGGAAATCTGCACTACAATGAAATCTCACTGCCCCCCCGGGCAAAAGGGCCATCTGAAAAAAGTGTAAAATCCAGAAACGTAGGACAGGACATGGAGAACAGGGAGCCTTGTTATGCTGATTGGCAGGATGTAAATTGCCAGCAGCCACCCTGGAGAAGTGTATGGTGTTTCCTGAAACACGTAAGAAACAAAGCAACACAGCCTATGGCACTTCCACTTATGGTCCTATAGCTTACGGAAATTAAAATCAAAAACAGACAGCCACCCCAATATTTGGGACGGCTGTGTTCCAAAGAAGCTCGTCTACAGTATCAGGTAAATATCCCAGAAAGCAAAAAATGGATAAAGAAGTTGTGGCACGTACGTACAATGCAATATCACTCAGCAATGAAATCTGTGTCATCAGGCCCGTAGCGGCATAGTGAGTGGATTCAGGTACGGTGATTCTACGTGAACTACGTCACACAGAAAAAGAAACATCATAAGATATCACTAATACACGGAATGTAAACTTGACTACACATGAACTGAATTACAAAACAGAACAGGGTCTCAAATTTAGAAAACCAACTAGTGCTTGCTTATGGGGAAAGGTGCCTTGGGGTGCTGCATAAAACCAGAGACTGAAATTAGCACAGATAACTTTCCATAAGCCAAATATGTAATAGACAAGACCTACTCCTTGCTCAACGAAATGGACCCAACACCACATATTCAACGCCTAGGAATATACCTGACTAGGAAGAATCTTAAAACCCATGGATATATATGTCTCCGTAAGAGAATCAAGCGTTTGTACAGCGGCCGAAACGCAGCAGTGAAAATCCGATAAATCCCATTATCAAAGTAAATTTCGAAAACAAAACACAAAGACAGTGAAATAGAGAACAATTCTTAAATAATTCACTCAGGGCATGTGATGCAACCGGGATTGACCACATCTACACCCAGAGCTGGTTGAGACATAAGGCTGGACACTTCAGGCTGATAGCATTGGTGAGTTTCGGTGAGCAAATGCAGACCCTTTGAAGTCATACTGCATGGTACCCATTCCATGGGTCCCAACTCTCTAGGTTCAAGGGATTCTTCCTCCACCTAAAACATGCATGGGAAACCCAGAGTATCGTCCACCGTGTGATTGGGAAATGATTTAAAATGCATCTCAGATTTCGTTTCCTGGTCCTCGGGTTCACCATTCCAGATGCTTTACTAACACTCTCCCCGCTTGGAGAGTCAGTGCCTTTAACCTCCTGTTTCGCACAGCTTGCCATTTCTGTGCAAGATGAACAGGAATAGGGAGAACCAATGAGAGACTAGCTGTAGGTGTCTGCACGGGCAAATGTAACGCTCATTGCCCACCAGGAAGAGGAATTAAACAAAGGCTCAGTGTGCCCTGCTGGAAACAGATTAGGGCCTGAAGCAATACTGCGGTTTTGTGCCCAGCTCACAAGAAAGCGAGTTGAAGAAAGGAGCTCAGGGGCACTGTACTTCACAAACCTGCAGAGTTATAAATGACAGCTATCCTCCAAAAATATATTGAAGTAAGCCTGCGAAGGGGACTTGAAAGCGGGGCTGAATTTCAGGAAAACGATTGCAGGGGGTAGACTGGAATTGCCCTGAAAGCATAGGAAAAGAGGCACAACGTCGACAATGATGCACTTGGCCAAAAAGGGCGTATGCGTTTTTTCCTGAATATATTCAGGAAAAAACGCATACGCCCTTTTTGGCCAACCAAGCAAGCCTGTAAAGGAAATCTGCAGTACAATGAAATCTCACTGCCCCCCCGGGCAAAAGGGCCATCTGAAAAAAGTGTAAAATCCAGAAAGGTAGGACAGGATATGGAGAACAGGGAGCCTTGTTATGCTGATTGGCAGGATGTAACTTGCCAGCAGCCACCCTGGAGAAGTGTATGGTGTTTCCTGAAACACGTAAGAAACAAAGCAACACAGCCTATGGCACTTCCACTTATGGTCCTATAGCTTACGGAAATTAAAATCAAAAACAGACAGCCACCCCAATATTTGGGACGGCTGTGTTCACAAGAAGCTCGTCTACAGTATCAGGTAAATATCCCAGAAAGCAAAAAATGGATAAAGAAGTTGTGGCACGTACGTGCAATGCAATATCACTCAGCAATGAAATCTGTGTCATCAGGCCCGTAGCGGCATAGTAAGTGGATGCAGGTACGGTGATTCTACGTGAACTACGTCACACAGAAAAAGAAACATCATAAGATATCACTAATACACGGAATGTAAACTTGACTACACATGAACTGAATTACAAAACAGAACAGGGTCTCAAATTTAGAAAACCAACCAGTGCTTGCTTATGGGGAAAGGTGCGTTGGGGTGCTGCATAAAACCAGAGACTGAAATTAGCACAGATAACATTCCATAAGCCAAATATGTAATAGACAAGACCTACTCCTTGCTCAACGAAATGCACTCAACACCACATATTCAACGCCTAGGAATATACCTGACTAGGAAGAATCTTAAAACCCATGGATATATATGTCTCCGTAAGAGAATCAAGCATGTGTACAGCGGCGGAAATGCAGCAGTGAAAATCCGATAAATCCCATTATCAAAATAAATTTCGAAAACAAAACAAAAAGAAAGTGAAATCGAGAGCAATTCTTAACTAATTCACTCAGGGCATGTGATGCAACCGGGATTGACCACATCTACACCCAGAGCTGGTTGAGACATAAGGCTGTACACTTCAGGCTGATAGCACTGGTGAGTTTCGGTGAGCAAATGCAGACCCTTTGAAGTCATACTGCATGGTACCCATTCCATGGGTCCCAACTCTCCAGGTTCAAGGGATTCTTCCTCCAGCTAAAACATGCATCGGAAACCCAGAGTATCGTCCACCGTGTGATTGGGAAACGATTTAAAATGCATCTCAGTTTTCGTATCCTGGTCCTCGGGTTCACCATTCCAGATGCTTTACTAAAACTCTCCCCGCTTGGAGAGTCAGTGCCTTTAACCTCCTGTTTGGCACAGCTTGCCATTTCTGTGCAAGATGAACAGGAATAGGGAGAACCAATGAGAGACTAGCTATAGGTGGCTGTACGGGCAAATGTAACGCTCATTGCCCACCAGGAAGAGGAATTAAACAAAGGCTCAGTGTGCCCTGCTGGAAACAGATTAGGGCCTGAAGCAATCCTGCGGTTTTGTGCCCAGCTCACAAGAAAGCGAGTTGAAGAAAGGAGCTCAGGGGCACTGTACTTCACAAACCTGCAGAGTTATAAATGACAGCTATCCTCCAAAAATATATTGAAGTAAGCCTGCGAAGGGGACTTGAAAGCGGGGCAGAATTTCAGGAAAACGATTGCAGGGGGTAGACTGGAATTGCCCGGAAAGCATAGGAAGAGAGGCACAACGTCGACAATGATGCACTTGTCCAAAATGGGCGTATGCGTTTTTTCCTGAATATATTCAGGAAAAAACGCATACGCCCTTTTTGGCCAACCAAGCAAGCCTGTAAAGGAAATCTGCACTACAATGAAATCTCACTAGCCCCCCCGGGCAAAAGGGCCATCTGAAAAAAGTGTAAAATCCAGAAAGGTAGGACAGGATATGGAGAACAGGGAGCCTTGTTATGCTGATTGGCAGGATGTAAATTGCCAGCAGCCACCCTGGAGAAGTGTATGGTGTTTCCTGAAACACGTAAGAAACAAAGCAACACAGCCTATGGCACTTCCACTTATGGTCCTATAGCTTACGGAAATTAAAATCAAAAACAGACAGCCACCCCACTATTTGGGACGGCTGTGTTCACAAGAAGCTCGTCTACAGTATCAGGTAAATATCGCAGAAAGCAAAAAATGGATAAAGAAGTTTTGGCACGTACGTACAATGCAATATCACTCAGCAATGAAATCTGTGTCATCAGGCCCGTAGCGGCATAGTGAGTGGATGCAGGTACGGTGATTCTACGTGAACTACGTCACACAGAAAAAGAAACATCATAAGATATCACTAATACACGGAATGTAAACTTGACTACACATGAACTGAATTACAAAAAAGAACAGGGTCTCAAATTTAGAAAACCAACTAGTGCTTGTTTATGGGGAAATGTGCCTTGGGGTGCTGCATAAAACCAGAGACTGAAATTAGCACAGATAACTTTCCATAAGCCAAATATGTAATAGACAAGACCTACTCCTTGCTCAACGAAATGGACCCAACACCACATATTCAACGCCTAGGAATATACCTGACTAGGAAGTATCTTAAAACCCATGGATTTATATGTCTCCGTAAGAGAATCAAGCGTGTGTACAGCGGCCGAAACGCAGCAGTGAAAATCCGATAAATCCCATTATCAAAATAAATTTCGAAAACAAAACACAAAGACAGTGAAATAGAGAGCAATTCTTAACTAATTCACTCAGGGCATTTGATGCAACCGGGATTGACCACCTCTACACCCAGAGCTGGTTGAGACATAAGGCTGGACACTTCAGGCTGATAGCATTGGTGAGTTTCGGTGAGCAAATGCAGACCCTTTGAAGTCATACTGCATGGTACCCATTCCATGGGTCCCAACTCTCCAGGTTCAAGGGATTCTTCCTCCAGCTAAAACATGCATGGGAAACCCAGAGTATCGTCCACCGTGTGATTGGGAAATGATTTAAAATGCATCTCAGTTTTCGTTTCCTGGTCCTCGGGTTCACCATTCCAGATGCTTTACTAACACTCTCCCCGCTTGGAGAGTCAGTGCCTTTAACCTCCTGTTTCGCACAGCTTGCAATTTCTGTGCAAGATGAACAGGAATAGGGAGAACCAATGAGAGACTAGCTGTAGGTGTCTGCACGGGCAAATGTAACGCTCATTGCCCACCAGTAAGAGGAATTAAACAAAGGCTCAGTGTGCCCTGCTGGAAACAGATTAGGGCCTGAAGCAATCCTGCGGTTTTGTGCCCAGCTCACAAGAAAGCGAGTTGAAGAAAGGAGCTCAGGGGCACTGTACTTCACAAACCTGCAGAGTTATAAATGACAGCTATCCTCCAAAAATATATTGAAGTAAGCCTGCGAAGGGGACTTGAAAGCGGGGCTGAATTTCAGGAAAACGATTGCAGGGGTAGACTGGAATTGCCCTGAAAGCATAGGAAAAGAGGCACAACGTCGACAATGATGCACTTGGCCAAAAAGGGCATATGCGTTTTTTCCTGAATATATTCAGGAAAAAACGCATACGCCCTTTTTGGCAAACCAAGCAAGCCTGTAAAGGAAATCTGCACTACAATGAAATGTCACTGCCCCCCCGGGCAAAAGGGCCATCTGAAAAAAGTGTAAAATCCAGAAAGGTAGGACAGGATATGGAGAACAGGGAGCCTTTTATGCTGATTGGCAGGATGTAAATTGCCAGCAGCCACCCTGGAGAAGTGTATGGTGTTTCCTGAAACACGTAAGAAACAAAGCAACACAGCCTATGGCACTTCCACTTATGGTCCTATAGCTTACGGAAATTAAAATCAAAAACAGACAGCCACCCCAATATTTGGGATGGCTGTGTTCACAAGAAGCTCGTCTACAGTATCAGGTAAATATCCCAGAAAGCAAAAAATGGATAAAGAAGTTGTGGCACGTACGTGCAATGCAATATCACTCAGCAATGAAATCTGTGTCATCAGGCCCATAGCGGCATAGTAAGTGGATGCAGGTACGGTGATTCTACGTGAACTACGTCACACAGAAAAAGAAACATCATAAGATATCACTAATACACGGAATGTAAACTTGACTACACATGAACTGAATTACAAAACAGAACAGGGTCTCAAATTTAGAAAACCAACTAGTGCTTGCTTATGGGGAAAGGGGCCTTGGGGTGCTGCATAAAACCAGAGACTGAAATTAGCACAGATAACATTCCATAAGCCAAATATGTAATAGACAAGACCTACTCCTTGCTCAACGAAATGGACTCAACACCACATATTCAACGCCTAGGAATATACCTGACTAGGAAGAATCTTAAAACCCATGGATATATATGTCTCCGTAAGACAATCAAGCGTGTGTACAGCGGCGAAAATGCAGCAGTGAAAATCCGATAAATCCCATTATCAAAATAAATTTCGAAAACAAAACACAAAGACAGTGAAATATAGAGCAATTCTTAAATAATTCACTCAGGGCATGTGATGCAACCGGGATTGACCACATCTACACCCAGAGCTGGTTGAGACATAAGGCTGGACACTTCACGCTGATAGCACTGGTGAGTTTCGGTGAGCAAATGCAGACCCTTTGAAGTCATACTGCATGGTACCCATTCCATGGGTCCCAACTCTCCAGGTTCAAGGGATTCTTCCTCCAGCTAAAACATGCATGAGAAACCCAGAGTATCGTCCACCGTGTGATTGGGAAACGATTTAAAATGCATCTCAGTTTTCGTTTCCTGGTCCTCGGGTTTACCATTCCAGATGCTTTACTAACACTCTCCCCGCTTGGAGAGTCAGTGCCTTTAACCTCCTGTTTGGCACAGCTTGCGATTTCTGTGCAAGATGAACAGGAATAGGGAGAACCAATGAGAGACTAGCTGTAGGTGTCTGCATGGGCAAATGTAACGCTCATTGCCTACCAGGAAGAGGAATTAAACAAAGGCTCAGTGTGCCCTGCTGGAAATAGATTAGGGCCTGAAGCAATCCTGCGGTTTTGTGCCCAGCTCACAAGAAAGCGAGTTGAAGAAAGGAGCTCAGGGGCACTGTACTTCACAAACCTGCAGAGTTATAAATGACAGCTATCCTCCAAAAATATATTGAAGTAAGCCTGCGAAGGGGACTTGAAAGCGGGGCTGAATTTCAAGAAAACGATTGCAGGGGGTAGACTGGAATTGCCCTGAAAGCATAGGAAAAGAGGCACAACGTCGACAATGATGCACTTGGCCAAAAAGGGCGTATGCGTTTTTTCCTGAATATAATCAGGAAAAAACGCATACGCCCTTTTTGGCCAAGCAAGCAAGCCTGTAAAGGAAATCTGCACTACAATGAAATCTCACTGCCCCCCCCGGGCAAAAGGGCCATCTGAAAAAAGTGTAAAATCCAGAAAGGTAGGACAGGATATGGAGAACAGGGAGCCTTGTTATGCTGATTGGCAGGATGTAAATTGCCAGCAGCCACCCTGGAGAAGTGTATGGTGTTTCCTGAAACACGTAAGAAACAAAGCAACACAGCCTATGGCACTTCCACTTATGTTCCTATAGCTTACGGAAATTAAAATCAAAAACAGACAGCCACCCCAATATTTGGGACGGCTGTGTTCACAAGAAGCTCGTCTACAGTATCAGGTAAATATCGCAGAAAGCAAAAAATGGATAAAGAAGTTTTGGCACGTACATACAATGCAATATCACTCAGCAATGAAATCTGTGTCATCAGGCCCGTAGTGGCATAGTGAGTGGATGCAGGTACGGTGATTCTACGTGAACTACGTCACACAGAAAAAGAAACATCATAAGATATCACTAATACACGGAATGTAAACTTGACTACACATGAACTGAATTACAAAAAAGAACAGGGTCTAAAATTTAGAAAACCAACTAGTGCTTGTTTATGGGGAAATGTGCCTTGGGGTGCTGCATAAAACCAGAGACTGAAATTAGCACAGATAACATTCCATAAGCCAAATATGTAATAGACAAGACCTACTCCTTGCTCAACGAAATGGACCCAACACCACATATTCAACGCCTAGGAATATACCTGACTAGGAAGAATCTTAAAACCCATGGATTTATATGTCTCCGTAAGAGAATCAAGCGTGTGTACAGCGGCCGAAACGCAGCAGTGAAAATCCGATAAATCCCATTATCAAAATAAATTTCGAAAACAAAACACAAAGACAGTGAAATAGAGAGCAATTCTTAACTAATTCATTCAGGGCATGTGATGCAACCGGGATTGACCACCTCTACACCCAGAGCTGGTTGAGACATAAGGCTGGACACTTCAGGCTGATAGCATTGGTGAGTTTCGGTGAGCAAATGCAGACCCTTTGAAGTCATACTGCATGGTACCCATTCCATGGGTCCCAACTCTCCAGGTTCAAGGGATTCTTCCTCCAGCTAAAACATGCATGGGAAACCCAGAGTATCGTCCACCGTGTGATTGGGAAATGATTTAAAATGCATCTCAGTTTTCGTTTCCTGGTCCTCGGGTTCACCATTCCAGATGCTTTACTAACACTCTCCCCGCTTGGAGAGTCAGTGCCTTTAACCTCCTGTTTCGCACAGCTTGCAATTTCTGTGCAAGATGAACAGGAATAGGGAGAACCAATGAGAGACTAGCTGTAGGTGTCTGCACGGGCAAATGTAACGCTCATTGCCCACCAGTAAGAGGAATTAAACAAAGGCTCAGTGTGCCCTGCTGGAAACAGATTAGGGCCTGAAGCAATCCTGCGGTTTTGTGCCCAGCTCACAAGAAAGCGAGTTGAAGAAAGGAGCTCAGGGGCACTGTACTTCACAAACCTGCAGAGTTATAAATGACAGCTATCCTCCAAAAATATATTGAAGTAAGCCTGCGAAGGGGACTTGAAAGCGGGGCTGAATTTCAGGAAAACGATTGCAGGGGTAGACTGGAATTGCCCTGAAAGCATAGGAAAAGAGGCACAACGTCGACAATGATGCACTTGGCCAAAAAGGGCATATGCGTTTTTTCCTGAATATATTCAGGAAAAAACGCATACGCCCTTTTTGGCAAACCAAGCAAGCCTGTAAAGGAAATCTGCACTACAATGAAATGTCACTGCCCCCCCGGGCAAAAGGGCCATCTGAAAAAAGTGTAAAATCCAGAAAGGTAGGACAGGATATGGAGAACAGGGAGCCTTTTATGCTGATTGGCAGGATGTAAATTGCCAGCAGCCACCCTGGAGAAGTGTATGGTGTTTCCTGAAACACGTAAGAAACAAAGCAACACAGCCTATGGCACTTCCACTTATGGTCCTATAGCTTACGGAAATTAAAATCAAAAACAGACAGCCACCCCAATATTTGGGATGGCTGTGTTCACAAGAAGCTCGTCTACAGTATCAGGTAAATATCCCAGAAAGCAAAAAATGGATAAAGAAGTTGTGGCACGTACGTGCAATGCAATATCACTCAGCAATGAAATCTGTGTCATCAGGCCCATAGCGGCATAGTAAGTGGATGCAGGTACGGTGATTCTACGTGAACTACGTCACACAGAAAAAGAAACATCATAAGATATCACTAATACACGGAATGTAAACTTGACTACACATGAACTGAATTACAAAACAGAACAGGGTCTCAAATTTAGAAAACCAACTAGTGCTTGCTTATGGGGAAAGGGGCCTTGGGGTGCTGCATAAAACCAGAGACTGAAATTAGCACAGATAACATTCCATAAGCCAAATATGTAATAGACAAGACCTACTCCTTGCTCAACGAAATGGACTCAACACCACATATTCAACGCCTAGGAATATACCTGACTAGGAAGAATCTTAAAACCCATGGATATATATGTCTCCGTAAGACAATCAAGCGTGTGTACAGCGGCGAAAATGCAGCAGTGAAAATCCGATAAATCCCATTATCAAAATAAATTTCGAAAACAAAACACAAAGACAGTGAAATATAGAGCAATTCTTAAATAATTCACTCAGGGCATGTGATGCAACCGGGATTGACCACATCTACACCCAGAGCTGGTTGAGACATAAGGCTGGACACTTCACGCTGATAGCACTGGTGAGTTTCGGTGAGCAAATGCAGACCCTTTGAAGTCATACTGCATGGTACCCATTCCATGGGTCCCAACTCTCCAGGTTCAAGGGATTCTTCCTCCAGCTAAAACATGCATGAGAAACCCAGAGTATCGTCCACCGTGTGATTGGGAAACGATTTAAAATGCATCTCAGTTTTCGTTTCCTGGTCCTCGGGTTTACCATTCCAGATGCTTTACTAACACTCTCCCCGCTTGGAGAGTCAGTGCCTTTAACCTCCTGTTTGGCACAGCTTGCGATTTCTGTGCAAGATGAACAGGAATAGGGAGAACCAATGAGAGACTAGCTGTAGGTGTCTGCATGGGCAAATGTAACGCTCATTGCCTACCAGGAAGAGGAATTAAACAAAGGCTCAGTGTGCCCTGCTGGAAATAGATTAGGGCCTGAAGCAATCCTGCGGTTTTGTGCCCAGCTCACAAGAAAGCGAGTTGAAGAAAGGAGCTCAGGGGCACTGTACTTCACAAACCTGCAGAGTTATAAATGACAGCTATCCTCCAAAAATATATTGAAGTAAGCCTGCGAAGGGGACTTGAAAGCGGGGCTGAATTTCAAGAAAACGATTGCAGGGGGTAGACTGGAATTGCCCTGAAAGCATAGGAAAAGAGGCACAACGTCGACAATGATGCACTTGGCCAAAAAGGGCGTATGCGTTTTTTCCTGAATATAATCAGGAAAAAACGCATACGCCCTTTTTGGCCAAGCAAGCAAGCCTGTAAAGGAAATCTGCACTACAATGAAATCTCACTGCCCCCCCGGGCAAAAGGGCCATCTGAAAAAAGTGTAAAATCCAGAAAGGTAGGACAGGATATGGAGAACAGGGAGCCTTGTTATGCTGATTGGCAGGATGTAAATTGCCAGCAGCCACCCTGGAGAAGTGTATGGTGTTTCCTGAAACACGTAAGAAACAAAGCAACACAGCCTATGGCACTTCCACTTATGTTCCTATAGCTTACGGAAATTAAAATCAAAAACAGACAGCCACCCCAATATTTGGGACGGCTGTGTTCACAAGAAGCTCGTCTACAGTATCAGGTAAATATCGCAGAAAGCAAAAAATGGATAAAGAAGTTTTGGCACGTACATACAATGCAATATCACTCAGCAATGAAATCTGTGTCATCAGGCCCGTAGTGGCATAGTGAGTGGATGCAGGTACGGTGATTCTACGTGAACTACGTCACACAGAAAAAGAAACATCATAAGATATCACTAATACACGGAATGTAAACTTGACTACACATGAACTGAATTACAAAAAAGAACAGGGTCTAAAATTTAGAAAACCAACTAGTGCTTGTTTATGGGGAAATGTGCCTTGGGGTGCTGCATAAAACCAGAGACTGAAATTAGCACAGATAACATTCCATAAGCCAAATATGTAATAGACAAGACCTACTCCTTGCTCAACGAAATGGACCCAACACCACATATTCAACGCCTAGGAATATACCTGACTAGGAAGAATCTTAAAACCCATGGATTTATATGTCTCCGTAAGAGAATCAAGCGTGTGTACAGCGGCCGAAACGCAGCAGTGAAAATCCGATAAATCCCATTATCAAAATAAATTTCGAAAACAAAACACAAAGACAGTGAAATAGAGAGCAATTCTTAACTAATTCATTCAGGGCATGTGATGCAACCGGGATTGACCACCTCTACACCCAGAGCTGGTTGAGACATAAGGCTGGACACTTCAGGCTGATAGCATTGGTGAGTTTCGGTGAGCAAATGCAGACCCTTTGAAGTCATACTGCATGGTACCCATTCCATGGGTCCCAACTCTCCAGGTTCAAGGGATTCTTCCTCCAGCTAAAACATGCATGGGAAACCCAGAATATCGTCCACCGTGTGATTGGGAAATGATTTAAAATGCATCTCAGTTTTCGTTTCCTGGTCCTCGGGTTCACCATTCCAGATGCTTTACTAACACTCTCCCCGCTTGGAGAGTCAGTGCCTTTAACCTCCTGTTTCGCACAGCTTGCAATTTCTGTGCAAGATGAACAGGAATAGGGAGCACCAATGAGAGACTAGCTGTAGGTGTCTGCACGGGCAAATGTAACTCTCATTGCCCACCAGTAAGAGGAATTAAACAAAGGCTCAGTGTGCCCTGCTAGAAACAGATTAGGGCCTGAAGCAATCCTGCGGTTTTGTGCCCAGCTCACAAGAAAGCGAGTTGAAGAAAGGAGGTCATGGGCACTGTACTTCACAAACCTGCAGAGTTATAAATGACAGCTATCCTCCAAAAATATATTGAAGTAAGCCTGCGAAGGGGACTTGAAAGCGGGGCTGAATTTCAGGAAAACGATTGCAGGGGGTAGACTGGAATTGCCCTGAAAGCATAGGAAAAGAGGCACAACGTCGACAATGATGCACTTGGCCAAAAAGGGCGTATGCGTTTTTTCCTGAATATATTCAGGAAAAAACGCATACGCCCTTTTTGACAAACCAAGCAAGCCTGTAAAGGAAATCTGCACTACAATGAAATCTCACTGCCCCCCCGGGCAAAAGGGCCATCTGAAAAAAGTGTAAAATCCAGAAAGTTAGGACAGGATATGGAGAACAGGGAGCCTTGTTATGCTGATTGGCAGGAGGTAAATTGCCAGCAGCCACCCTGGAGAAGTGTATGGTGTTTCCTGAAACACGTAAGAAACAAAGCAACACAGCCTATGGCACTTCCACTTATGGTCCTATAGCTTACGGAAATTAAAATCAAAAACAGACAGCCACCCCAATATTTGGGACGGCTGCGTTCACAAGAAGCTCGTCTACAGTATCAGGTAAATATGGCAGAAAGCAAAAAATGGATAAAGAAGTTTTGGCACGTACGTACAATGCAATATCACTCAGCAATGAAATCTGTGTCATCAGGGCCGTAGCGGCATAGTGAGTGGATGCAGGTACGGTGATTCTACGTGAACTATGTCACACAGAAAAAGAAACATCATAAGATATCACTAATACACGGAATGTAAACTTGACTACACATGAACTGAATTACAAAAAAGAACAGGGTCTCAAATTTAGAAAACCAACTAGTGCTTGCTTATGGGGAAAGGTGCGTTGGGGTGCTGCATAAAACCAGAGACTGAAATTAGCACAGATAACATTCCATAAGCCAAATATGTAATAGACAAGACCTACTCCTTGCTCAACGAAATGGACTCAACACCACATATTCAACGCCTAGGAATATACCTGACTAGGAAGAATCTTAAAACCCATGGATATATATGTCTCCGTAAGACAATCAAGCGTGTGTACAGCGGCGAAAATGCAGCAGTGAAAATCCGATAAATCCCATTATCAAAATAAATTTCGAAAACAAAACACAAAGACAGTGAAATAGAGAGCAATTCTTAAATAATTCACTCAGGGCATGTGATGCAACCGGGATTGACCACATCTACACCCAGAGCTGGTTGAGACATAAGGCTGGACACTTCACGCTGATAGCACTGGTGAGTTTCGGTGAGCAAATGCAGACCCTTTGAAGTCATACTGCATGGTACCCATTCCATGGGTCCCAAATCTCCAGGTTCAAGGCATTCTTCCTCCAGCTAAAACATGCATGGGAAACCCAGAGTATTGTCCACCGTGTGATTGGGAAACGATTTAAAATGCATCTCAGTTTTCGTATCCTGGTCCTCGGGTTCACCATTCCAGATGCTTTACTAACACTCTCCCCGCTTGGAGAGTCAGTGCCTTTAACCTCCTGTTTGGCACAGCTTGCAATTTCTGTGCAAGATGAACAGGAATAGGGAGAACCAATGAGAGACTAGCTGTAGGTGTCTGCACGGGCAAATGTAACGCTCATTGCCCACCAGGAAGAGGAATTAAACAAAGGCTCAGTGTGCCCTGCTGGAAACAGATTAGGGCCTGAAGCAATCCTGCGGTTTTGTGCCCAGCTCACAAGAAAGCGAGTTGAAGAAAGGAGCTCAGGGGCACTGTACTTCACAAACCTGCAGAGTTATAAATGACAGCTATCCTCCAAAAATATATTGAAGTAAGCCTGCGAAGGGGACTTGAAAGCGGGGCTGAATTTCAGGAAAACGATTGCAGGGGGTAGACTGGAATTGCCCTGAAAGCATAGGAAAAGAGGCACAACGTCGACAATGATGCACTTGGCCAAAAAGGGCGTATGCGTTTTTTCCTGAATATATTCAGGAAAAAACGCATATGCCCTTTTTGGCCAACCAAGCAAGCCTGTAAAGGAAATCTGCACCACAATGAAATCTCACTGCCCCCCCGGGCAAAAGGGCCATCTGAAAAAAGTGTAAAATCCAGAAAGGTAGGACAGGATATGGAGAACAGGGAGCCTTGTTATGCTGATTGGCAGGATGTAAATTGCCAGCAGCCACCCTGGAGAAGTGTATGGTGTTTCCTGAAACACGTAAGAAACAAAGCAACACAGCCTATGGAACTTCCACTTATGGTCCTATACCTTACGGAAATTAAAATCAAAAACAGACAGCCACCCCAATATTTGGGACGGCTGTGTTCACAAGAAGCTCGTCTACAGTATCAGGTAAATATCCCAGAAAGCAAAAAATGGATAAAGAAGTTGTGGCACGTACGTACAATGCAATATCACTCAGCAATGAAATCTGTGTCATCAGGCCCGTAGCGGCATAGTGAGTGGATGCAGGTATGGTGATTCTACGTGAACTACGTCACACAGAAAAAGAAACATCATAAGATATCACTAATACACGGAATGTAAACTTGACTACACATGAACTGAATTACAAAACAGAACAGG
This sequence comes from Phocoena phocoena, assembly GCF_963924675.1. NCBI lineage: Eukaryota > Metazoa > Chordata > Mammalia > Artiodactyla > Phocoenidae > Phocoena > Phocoena phocoena. Next base: position 16,334 of record NW_027077504.1, on the reverse strand, counting down.
GTCTCAAATTTAGAAAACCAACTAGTGCTTGCTTATGGGGAAAGGTGGCTTGGGGTGCTGCATAAAACCAGAGGCTGAAATTAGCACTGATAACTTTCCATAAGCCAAATATGTAATAGACAAGACCTACTCCTTGCTCAACGAAATGGACACAACACCACATATTCAACACCTAGGAATATACCTGACTAGGAAGAATCTTAAAACCCATGGATATATATGTCTCCGTAAGAGAATCAAGCGTGTGTACAGCGGCCGAAACGCAGCAGTGAAAATCCGATAAATCCCATTATCAAAATAAATTTCGAAAACAAAGACAGTGAAATAGAGAGCAATTCTTAAATAATTCACTCAGGGCATGTGATGCAACCGGGATTCACCACATCTACACCCAGAGCTGGTTGAGACATAAGGCTGGACACTTCAGGCTGATAGCATTGGTGAGTTTCGGTGAGCAAATGCAGACCCTTTGAAGTCATACTGCATGGTACCCATTCCATGGGTCCCAACTCTCTAGGTTCAAGGGATTCTTCCTCCACCTAAAACATGCATGGGAAACCCAGAGTATCGTCCACCGTGTGATTGGGAAACGATTTAAAATGCATCTCAGTTTTCGTATCCTGGTCCTCGGGTTCACCATTCCCGATGCTTTACTAACACTCTCCCCGCTTGGAGAGTCAGTGCCTTTAACCTCCTGTTTGGCACAGCTTGCAATTTCTGTGCAAGATGAACAGGAATAGGGAGAACCAATGAGAGACTAGCTGTAGGTGTCTGCACGGGCAAATGTAACGCTCATTGCCCACCAGGAAGAGGAATTAAACAAAGGCTCAGCGTGCCCTGCTGAAAACAGATTAGGGCCTGAAGCAATCCTGCGGTTTTGTGCCCAGCTCACAAGAAAGCGAGTTGAAGAAAGGAGCTCAGGGGCACTGTAATTCACAAACCTGCAGAGTTATAAATGACAGTTATCCTCCAAAAATATATTGAAGTAAGCCTGCGAAGGGGACTTGAAAGCGGGGCAGAATTTCAGGAAAACGATTGCAGGGGGTAGACTGGAATTGCCCTGAAAGCATAGGAAAAGAGGCACAACGTCGACAATGATGCACTTGGCCAAAAAGGGCGTATGTGTTTTTTCCTGAATATATTCAGAAAAAAACGCATACACTCTTTTTGTCCAACCAAGCAAGCCTGTAAAGGAAATCTGCACTACAAGGAATTCTCACTGCCCCCCGGGCAAGAGGGCCATCTGAAAAAAGTGTAAAATCCAGAAAGGTAGGACAGGATATGGAGAACAGGGAGCCTTGTTATGCTGATTGGCAGGATGTAAATTGCCAACAGCCACCCTGGAGAAGTGTATGGTGTTTCCTGAAACACGTAAGAAATAAAGCAACACAGCCTATGGCAATTGCACTTATGGTCCTATTCCTTAGGGAAATTAAAATCAAAAACAGAGAGCCACCCCAAAGTTTGGGACGGCTGTGTTCCCAAGAAGCTCGTCTACAGTACCAGGTAAATATCCCAGAAAGCAAAAAATGGATAAAGAAGTTGTGGCACGTACATGCAATGCAATATCACTCAGCAATGAAATCTGTGTCATCAGGCCCGTAGCGGCATAGTGAGTGGATGCAGGTACGGTGATTCTACGTGAACTACGTCACACAGAAAAAGAAACATCATAAGATATCACTAAGACACGGAATGTAAACTTGACTACACATGAACTGAATTACAAAACAGAACAGGGTCTCAAATTTAGAAAACCAAGTAGTGCTTGCTTATGGGGAAAGGTGGCTTGGGGTGCTGCATAAAACCAGAGACTGAAATTAGCACAGATAACATTCCATAAGCCAAATATGTAATAGACAAGACCTACTCCTTGCTCAACGAAATGGACTCAACACCACATATTCAACGCCTAGGAATATACCTGACTAGGAAGAATCTTAAAACCCATGGATATATATGTCTCCGTAAGAGAATCAAGCATGTGTACAGCGGCCGAAACGCAGCAGTGAAAATCCGATAAATCCCATTATCAAAATAATTTTCGAAAACAAAACACAAAGACAGTGAAATAGAGAGCAATTCTTAAATAATTCACTCAGGGCATGTGATGCAACCGGGATTGACCACATCTACACCCAGAGCTGGTTGAGACATAAGGCTGGACACTTCAGGCTGATAGCATTGGTGAGTTTCGGTGAGCAAATGCAGACCCTTTGAAGTCATACTGCATGGTACCTATTCCATGGGTCCCAACTCTTCAGGTTCAAGGGATTCTTCCTCCAGCTAAAACATGCATGGGAACCCCACAGTATGGTCCACCGTGTGATTGGGAAACGATTTAAAATGCATCTCAGTTTTCGTATCCTGGTACTCGGGTTCACCATTCCAGATGCTTTACTAACACTCTCCCCGCTTGGAGAGTCACTGCCTTTAACCTCCTTTTTGGCACAGCTTGCAATTTCTGTGTAAGATGAACAGGAATAGGGAGAACCAATGAGAGACTAGCTGTAGGTGTCTGCACGGGCCAATGTAACGCTCATTGCCGACCAGGAAGAGGAATTAAACAAAGGCTCAGCGTGCCCTGCTGAAAACAGATTAGGGCCTGAAGCAATCCTGCGGTTTTGTGCCCAGCTCACAAGAAAGCGAGTTGAAGAAAGGAGCTCAGGGGCACTGTAATTCACAAACCTGCAGAGTTATAAATGACAGCTATCCTCCAAAAATATATTGAAGTAAGCCTGCGAAGGGAACTTGAAAGCGGGGCAGAATTTCAGGAAAACGATTGCAGGGGGTAGACTGGAATTGCCCTGAAAGCATAGGAAAAGAGGCAGAACGTCGACAATGATGCACTTGGCCAAAAAGGGCGTATGCGTTTTTTCCTGAATATATTCAGGAAAAAACGCATACGCCCTTTTTGGCCAATCAAGCAAGCCTGTAAAGGAAATCTGCACTACAATGAAGTCTCACTGCCCCCCGGGCTAAAGGGCCATCTGAAAAAAGTGTAAAATCCAGAAAGGTAGGACAGGATATGGAGAACAGGGAGCCTTGTTATGCTGATTGGCAGGATGTAAATTGCCAGCAGCCACCCTGGAGAAGTGTATGGTGTTTCCTGAACCACGTAAGAAACAAAGCAACACATCCTATGGCACTTCCACTTATGGTCCTATAGCTTACGGAAATTTAAATCAAAAACAGACAGCCACCCCAATATTTGGGACGGCTGTGTTCACAAGAAGCTCGTCTACAGTATCAGGTAAATATCCCAGAAAGCAAAAAATGGATAAAGAAGTTGTGGCACGTACGTACAATGCAATATCACTCAGCAATGAAATCTGTGTCATCAGGCCCGTAGCGGCATAGTGAGTGGATGCAGGTACGGTGATTCTACGTGAACAACGTCACACAGAAAAAGAAACATCATAAGATATCACTAATACACGGAATGTAAACTTGACTACACATGAACAGAATTACAAAACAGAACAGGGTCTCAAATTTAGAAAACCAACTAGTGCTTGCTTATGGGGAAAGGTGCCTTGGGGTACTGCATAAAACCAGAGACTGAAATTAGCACAGATAACTTTCCATAATCCAAATATGTAATAGACAAGACGTACTCCTTGCTCAACGAAATGGACCCAAAACCACATATTCAACGCCTAGGAATATACCTGACTAGGAAGAATCTTAAAACCCATGGATATATATGTCTCCGTAAGAGAATCAAGCGTGTGTACAGCGGCCGAAACGCAGCAGTGAAAATCCGATAAATCCCATTATCAAAATAAATTTCGAAAACAAAACACAAAGACAGTGAAATAGAAAGCAATTCTTAAACAATTCACTCAGGGCATGTGATGCAACCGGGATTGACCACATCTACACCCAGAGCTGGTTGAGACATAAGGCTGGACACTTCAGGCTGATAGCATTGGTGAGTTTCGGTGAGCAAATGCAGACCCTTTGAAGTCATACTGCATGGTACCCATTCCATGGGTCCCAACTCTCCAGGTTCAAAGGATTCTTACTCCAGGTAAAACATGCATGGGAAACCCAGAGTATCATCCACCGTGTGATTGGGAAACGATTTAAAATGCATCTCAGTTTTCGTATCCTGGTCCTCGGGTTCACCATTCCAGATGCTTTACTAACACTCTCCCCTCTTAGAGAGTCAGTGCCTTTAACCTCCTCTTTGGCACAGCTTGCAATTTCTGTGCAAGATGAACAGGAATAGGGAGAACCAATGAGAGACTAGCTGTAGGTGTCTTCATGGGCAAATGTAACGCTCATTGCCCACCAGGAAGAGGAATTAAACAAAGGCTCAGTGTGCCCTGCTGGAAACAGATTAGGGCCTGAAGCAATCCTGCGGTTTTGTGCCCAGCTCACAAGAAAGCGAGTTGAAGAAAGGAGCTCAGGGGCACTGTAATTCACAAACCTGCAGAGTTATAAATGACAGCTATCTTCCAAAAGTATATTGAAGTAAGCCTGCGAAGGGGACTTGAAAGCGGGGCAGAATTTCAGGAAAACGACTGCAGGGGGTAGACTGGAATTGCGCTGAAAGCATAGGAAAAGAGGCACAACGTCGACAATGATGCACTTGGCCAAAAAGGGCGTATGCATTTTTTCCTGAATATATTAAGAAAAAACTCATACGCCCTTTTTGGCCAACCAAGCAAGCCTGTAAAGGAAATGTGCACTACAATGAAGTCTCACTGCCCCCCGGGCAAGAGGGCCATCTGAAAAAAGTGTAAAATCCAGAAAGGTAGGACAGGATATGGAGAACAGGGAGCCTTGTTATGCTGATTGGCAGGATGTAAATTGCCAACAGCCACCCTGGAGAAGTGTATGGTGTTTCCTGAAACACGTAAGAAATAAAGCAACACAGCCTATGGCAATTGCACTTATGGTCCTATTCCTTAGGGAAATTAAAATCAAAAACAGAGAGCCACCCCAAAGTTTGGGACGGCTGTGTTCCCAAGAAGCTCGTCTACAGTACCAGGTAAATATCCCAGAAAGCAAAAAATGGATAAAGAAGTTGTGGCACGTACGTACAATGCAATATCACTCAGCAATGAAATCTGTGTCATCAGGCCCGTAGCGGCATAGTGAGTGGATGCAGGTACGGTGATTCTACGTGAACTACGTCACACAGAAAAAGAAACATCATAAGATATCACTAAGACACGGAATGTAAACTTGACTACACATAAACTGAATTACAAAACAGAACAGGGTCTCAAATTTAGAAAACCAACTAGTGCTTGCTTATGGGGAAAGGTGCCTTGGGGTGCTGCATAAAACCAGAGACTGAAATTAGCACAGATAACATTCCATAAGCCAAATATGTAATAGACAAGACCTACTCCTTGCTCAACGAAATGGACTCAACACCACATATTCAACGCCTAGGAATATACCTGACTAGGAAGAATCATAAAACCCATGGATATATATGTCTCCGTAAGAGAATCAAGCGTGTGTACAGCGGCCGATACGCAGCAGTGAAAATCCGATAAATCCCATTATCAAAATAAATTTCGAAAACAAAACACAAAGACAGTGAAATAGAGAGCAATTCTTAAATAATTCACTCAGGGCATGTGATGCAACCGGGATTGACCACATCTACACCCAGAGCTGATTGAGACATAAGGCTGGACACTTCAGGCTAATAGCATTGGTGAGTTTCGGTGAGCAAATGCAGACCCTTTGAAGTCATACTGCATCGTACCTATTCCATGGGTCCCAACTCTTCAGGTTCAAGGGATTCTTCCTCCAGCTAAAACATGCATAGGAAACCCACAGTATGGTCCACCGTGTGATTGGGAAACGATTTAAAATGCATCTCAGTTTTCGTATCCTGGTCCTCGGGTTCACCATTCCAGATGCTTTACTAACATTCTCCCTGCTTGGAGAGTCAGTGCCTTTAACCTCCTGTTTGGCACAGCTTGCAATTTCTGTGCAAGATGAACAGGAATAGGGAGAACCAATGAGAGACTAGCTATAGGTGTCTGCACGGGCAAATGTAACGCACATTGCCCACCAGGAAGAGGAATTAACCAAAGGCTCAGTGTGCCCTGCTGGAAACAGATTAGGGCCTGAAGCAATCCTGCGGTTTTGTGCCCAGCTCACAAGAAAGCGAGTTGTAGAAAGGAGCTCAGGGGCACTGTAATTCAAAAACATGCAGAGTTATTAATGACAGCTATCCTCCAAAAATATATTGAAGTAAGCCTGTGAAGGGGACTTGAAAGCGGTGCAGAATTTCAGGAAAACGATTGCAGGGGGTAGACTGGAATTGCCCTGAAAGCATAGGAAAAGAGGCAGAACGTCGACAATGATGCACTTGGCCAATAAGGGCGTATGCGTTTTTTCCTGAATATATTCAGGAAAAAACGCATACGCCCTCTTTGGCCAAGCAAGCAAGCCTGTAAAGGAAATCTGCACTACAATGAAGTCTCACTGCCCCCCGGGCAAAAGGGCCATCTGAAAAAGGTGTAAAATCCAGAAAGGTAGGACAGGATATGGAGAACAGGGAGCCTTGTTATGCTGATTGGCAGGATGTAAATTGCCAGCAGCCACCCTGGAGAAGTGTATGGTGTTTCCTGAAACACGTAAGAAACAAAGCAACACAGCCTATGGCACTTCCACTTATGGTCCTATAGCTTACGGAAATTAAAATCAAAAACAGACAGCCACCCCAATATTTGGGATGGCTGTGTTCACAAGAAGCTCGTCAAGAGTATCAGGTAAATATCCCAGAAAGCAAAAACTGGATAAAGAAGTTGTGGCACGTACGTACAATGCAATATCACTCAGCAATGAAATCTGTGTCATCAGGCCCGTAGCGGCATAGTGAGTGGATGCAGGTACGGTGATTCTACGTGAACTACGTCACACAGAAAAAGAAACATCAGAAGATATCACTAATACACGGAATGTAAACTTGACTACACATGAACTGAATTACAAAACAGAACAGGGTCTCAAATTTAGGAAACCAACTAGTGCTTGCTTATGGGGAAAGGTGCCTTGGGGTGCTGCATAAAACCAGAGACTGAAATTAGCACAGATAACTTTCCATAAGCCAAATATGTAATAGACAAGACCTACTCCTTGTTCAACGAAATGGACCCAACACCACATATTCAACGCCTAGGAATATACCTGACTAGGAAGAATCTTAAAACCCATGGATATATATGTCTCCGTAAGAGAATCAAGCGTGTGTACAGCGGCATAAACGCAGCAGTGAAAATCCGATAAATCCCATTATCAAAATAAATTTCAAAAACAAAACACAAAGACAGTGAAATAGAGAGCAATTCTTAACTAATTCACTCAGGGCATGTGATGCAACCGGGATTGACCACATCTACACCCAGAGCTGGTTGAGACATAAGGCTGGACACTTCAGGCTGATAGCATTGGTGAGTTTCGGTGAGCAAATGCAGACCCTTTGAAGTCATACTGCATGGTACCCATTCCATGGGTCCCAACTCTCCAGGTTCAAGGGATTCTTCCTCCAGCTAAAACACGCATGGGAAACCCAGAGTATCGTCCACCGTGTGATTGGGAAACGATTTAAAATGCATCTCAGTTTTCGTATCCTGGTCCTCGGGTTAACCATTCCAGATGCTTTACTAACACTCTCCCCGCTTGGAGAGTCAGTGCCTTTAACCTCCTGTTTGGCACAGCTTGCAATTTCTGTGCATGATGAACAGGAATAGGGAGAACCAATGAGAGACTAGCTGTAGGTGTCTGCACGGGCAAATGTAACGCTCATTGCCCACCAGGAAGAGGAATTAAACAAAGGCTCAGTGTGCCCTGCTGGAAACAGATTAGGGCCTGAAGCAATCCTGCGGTTTTGTGACCAGCTCACAAGAAAGCGAGTTGAAGAAAGGAGCTCAGGGGCACTGTAATTCACAAACCTGCAGAGTTATAAATGACAGCTATCCTCCAAAAATATATTGAAGTAAGCCTGCGAAGGGGACTTGAAAGCGGGGCAGAATTTCAGGAAAACGATTGCAGGGGGTAGACGGGAATTGCCCTGAAAGCATAGGAAAAGAGGCAGAACGTCGACAATGATGCACTTGGCCAAAAAGTGCGTATGCGTTTTTTCCTGAATATATTCAGGAAAAAACGCATACGCCTTTTTGGCCAACCAAGCAAGCCTGTAAAGGAAATCTGCACTACAATGAAATCTGACTGCCCCCCCGGGCAAAAGGGCCATCTGAAAAAAGTGTAAAATCCAAAAAGGTAGGACAGGATATGGAGAACAGGGAGCCTTGTTATGCTGATTGGCAGGATGTAAATTGTGAACAGCCACCCTGGAGAAGTGTATGGTGTTTCCTGAAACACGTAAGAAATAAAGCAACACAGCCTATGGCAATTGCAATTATGGTCCTATTGCTTAGGGAAATTAAAATCAAAAACGGAGAGCCACCCCAAATTTTGGGACGGCTGTGTTCCCAAGAAGCTCGTCTACAGTACCAGGTAAATATCCCAGAAAGCAAAAAATGGATAAAGAAGTTGTGGCACGTACGTGCAATGCAATATCACTCAGCAATGAAATCTGTGTCATCAGGCCCGTAGCGGCATAGTGAGTGGATGCAGGTACGGTGATTCTACGTGAACTACGTCACACAGAAAAAGAAACATCATAAGATATCACTAATACACGGAATGTAAACTTGACTACACATGAACTGAATTACAAAACAGAACAGGGTCTCAAATTTAGAAAACCAACTAGTGCTTGCTTATGGGGAAAGGTGCCTTGGGGTGCTGCATATAACCAGAGACTGAAATTAGCACAGATAACTTTCCATAGGCCAAATATGTAATAGAAAAGACCTACTCCTTGCTCAACGAAATGGACCCAACACCACATATTCAACGCCTAGGAATATACCTGACTAGGAAAAATCTTAAAACCCATGGATTTATATTTCTCCGTAAGAGAATCAAGCGTGTGTACAACGGCCGAAACGCAGCAGTGAAAATCCGATAAATCCCATTATCAAAATAAATTTCGAAAACAAAACACAAAGACAGTGAAATCGAGAGCAATTCTTAACTAATTCACTCAGGGCATGTGATGCAACCGGGATTGACCACATCTACACCCAGAGCTGGTTGAGACATAAGGCTGGACACTTCAGGCTGATAGCATTGATGAGTTTCGGTGAGCAAATGCAGACCCTTTGAAGTCATACTGCATGGTACCCATTCCATGGGTCCCAACTCTCCAGGTTCAAGGCATTCTTCCTCCAGTTAAAACATGCATGGGAAACCCAGAGTATCGTCCACCATGTGATTGGGAAACGATTTAAAATGCATCTCAGTTTTCGTATCCTGGTCCTCGGTTTCACCATTCCAGATGCTTTACTAACACTCTCCCCGCTTGGAGAGTCAGTGCCTTTAACCTCCTGTTTGGCACAGCTTGCCATTTCTGTGCAAGATGAACAGGAATAGGGAGAACCAATGAGAGACTAGCTGTAGGTGTCTGCACGGGCAAATGTAACGCTCATTGCCGACCAGGAAGAGGAATTAAACAAAGGCTCAGCGTGCCCTGCTGAAAACAGATTAGGGCCTGAAGCAATCCTGCGGTTTTGTGCCCAGGTCACAAGAAAGCGAGTTGAAGAAAGGAGCTCAGGGGCACTGTAATTCACAAACCTGCAGAGTTATAAATGACAGCTATCCTCCAAAAATATATTGAAGTAAGCCTGCGAAGGGGACTTGAAAGCAATGCAGAATTTCAGGAAAACGATTGCAGGGGGTAGACAGGAATTGCCCTGAAAGCATAGGAAAAGAGGCAGAACGTCGACAATGATGCACTTGGCCAAAAAGGGCATATGCGTTTTTTCCTCAATATATTCAGGAAAAAACGTATACGCCCTTTTGGCCAACCAAGCAAGCCTGTAAATGAAATCTGCACTACAATGAAATGTCACTGCCCCCCGGGCAAAAGGGCCATCTGAAAAAAGTGTAAAATCCAGAAAGGTAGGACAGGATATGGAGAACAGGGAGCCTTGTTATGCTGATTGGCAGGATGTAAATTGCCAGCAGCCACCCTGGAGAAGTGTATGGTGTTTCCTGAAACACGTAAGAAACAAAGCAACACAGCCTATGGCACTTCCACTTATGGTCCTATAGCTTACGGAAATTAAAATCAAAAACAGACAGCCACCCCAAAGTTTGGGACGGCTGTGTTCCCAAGAAGCTCGTCTACAGTATCAGGTAAATATCCCAGAAAGCAAAAAATGGATAAAGAAGTTGTAGCACGTACGTGCAATGCAATATCACTCAGCAATGAAATCTGTGTCATCAGGCCCGTAGCGGCATAGTGAGTGGATGCAGGTATGGTGATTCTACGTGAACTACGTCACACAGAAATAGAAACATCATAAGATATCACTAATACACGGAATGTAAACTTGACTACACATGAACTGAATTACAAAACAGAAGAGGGTCTCAAATTTAGGAAACCAACTAGTGCTTGCTTATGGGGAAAGGTGCCTTGGGGTGCTGCATAAAACCAGACACTGAAATTAGCACAGATAACTTTCCATAAGCCAAATATGTAATAGACAAGACCTACTCCTTGTTCAACGAAATGGACCCAACACCACATATTCAACGCCTAGGAATATACCTGACTAGGAAGAATCTTAAAACCCATGGATATATATGTCTCCGTAAGAGAATCAAGCGTGTGTACAGCGGCATAAACGCAGCAGTGAAAATCCGATAAATCCCATTATCAAAATAAATTTCAAAAACAAAACACAAAGACAGTGAAATAGAGAGCAATTCTTAAATAATTCACTCAGGGCATGTGATGTAACCGGGATTTAACACATCTACACCCAGAGCTGGTTGAGACATAAGGCTGGACACTTCAGGCTGATAGCATTGGTGAGTTTCGGTGAGCAAATGCAGACCCTTTGAAGTCATACTGCATGGTACCCATTCCATGGGTCCCAACTCTCCAGGTTCAAGGGATTCTTCCTCCAGCTAAAACATGCATGGGAAACCCAGAGTATCGTCCACCGTGTGATTGGGAAACGATTTAAAATGCATCTCAGTTTTCGTATCCTGGTCCTCGGGTTCACCATTCCAGATGCTTTACTAACACTCTCCCCGCTTGGAGAGTCAGTGCCTTTAACCTCCTCTTTGGCACAGCTTGCAATTTCTGTGCAAGATGAACAGGAATAGGGAGAACCAATGAGAGACTAGCTGTAGGTGTCTGCACGGGCAAATGTAACGCTCATTGCCCACCAGGAAGAGGAATTAAACAAAGGCTCAGTGTGCCCTGCTGGAAACAGATTAGGGCCTGAAGCAATCCTGCGGTTTTGTGACCAGCTCACAAGAAAGCGAGTTGAAGAACGGAGCTCAGAGGCACTGTATTTCACAAACCTGCAGAGTTACAAATGACAGCTATCTTCCAAAAGTATATTGAAGTAAGTCTGCGAAGGGGACTTGAAAGCGGGGCAGAATTTCAGGAAAACGATTGCAGGGGGTAGACTGGAATTGCCCTGAAAGCATAGGAAAAGAGGCACAACGTCGACAATGATGCACTTGGCTAAAAAGGGCATATGTGTTTTTTCCTGAATATATTCAGGAAAAAACGCATACGCCCTTTTGGCAAAACAAGCAAGCCTGTAAAGGAAATCTGCACTACAATGAAGTCTCACTGCCCCCCGGCAAAAGGGCCATCTGAAAAAAGTGTAAAATCCAGAAAGGTAGGACAGGATATGGAGAACAGGGAGCCTTGTTATGCTGATTGGCAGGATGTAAATTGCCAACAACGACCCTGGAGAAGTGTATGGTGTTTCCTGAAACACGTAAGAAATAAAGCAACACAGCCTATGGCAATTGCACTTATGGTCCTATTCCTTAGGGAAATTAAAATCAAAAACAGAGAGCCACCCCAAAGTTTGGGATGGCTGTGTTCCCAAGAAGCTCGTCTACAGTACCAGGTAAATATCCCAAAAAGCAAAATATGGATAAAGAAGTTGTGGCACGTACGTGCAATGCAATATCACTCAGCAATGAAATCTGTGTCATCAGGCCCGTAGCGGCATAGTGAGTGGATGCAGGTACGGTGATTCTACGTGAACTACGTCACACAGAAAAAGAAACATCATAAGATATCACTAATACACGGAATGTAAACTTGACTACACATGAACTGAATTACAAAACAGAACAGGGTCTCGAATTTAGAAAACCAACTAGTGCTTGCTTATGGGGAAAGGTGCCTTGGGGTGCTGCATAAAACCAGAGACTGAAATTAGCACAGATAACATTCCATAAGCCAAATATGTAATAGACAAGACCTACTCCTTGCTCAACGAAATGGACTCAACACCACATATTCAAGGCCTAGGAATATACCTGACTAGGAAGAATCTTAAAACCCATGGATATATATGTCTCCGTAAGAGAATCAAGCATGTGTACAGCTGCCGAAACGCAGCAGTGAAAATCCGATAAATCCCATTATCAAAATAAATTTCGAAAACAAAACACAAAGACAGTGAAATAGAGAGCAATTCTTAAATAATTCACTCAGGGCATGTGATGCAACCGGGATTGACCACATCTACACCCAGAGCTGCTTGAGACATAAGGCTGGACACTTCAGGCTGATAGCATTGGTGAGTTTCGGTGAGCAAATTCAGACCCTTTGAATTCATACTGCATGGTACCTATTCCATGGGTCCCAACTCTTCAGGTTCAAGGGATTCTTCCTCCAGCTAAAACATGAATGGGAACCCCACAGTATGGTCCACCGTGTGATTGGGAAACGATTTAAAATGCATCTCAGTTTTCGTATCCTGGTCCTCGGGTTCACCATTCCAGATGCTTTACTAACAATCTCCCCGCTTGGACAGTCACTGCCTTTAACCTCCTGTTTGGCACAGCTTGCAATTTCTGTGCAAGATGAACAGGAATAGGGAGAACCAATGAGAGACTAGCTGTAGGTGTCTGCACGGGCAAATGTAACGCTCATTGCCCACCAGGAAGAGGAATTAAACAAAGGCTCAGCATGCACTGCTGAAAACAGATTAGGGCCTGAAGCAATCCTGCGGTTTTGTGCCCAGCTCACAAGAAAGCGAGTTGAAGAAAGGAGCTCAGGGGCACTGTAATTCACAAACCTGCAGAGTTATAAATGACAGCTATCCTCCAAAAATATATTGAAGTAAGCCTGCGAAGGGGACTTGAAAGCGGGGCAGAATTTCAGGAAAACGATTGCAGGGGGTAGACGGGAATTGCCCTGAAAGCATAGGAAAAGAGGCAGAACGTCGACAATAATGCACTTGGCCAAAAAGGGCGTATGCATTTTTCCCTGAATATATTCAGGAAAAAACGCATACGCCCGTTTTGGCCAACCAAGCAAGCCTGTAAAGGAAATCTCCACTACAATGAAGACTCACTGCCCCCCGGGCAAAAGGGCCATCTGAAAAAAGTGTAAAATCCAGAAAGGTACGACAGGATATGGAGAACAGGGAGCCTTGTTATGCTGATTGGCAGGATGTAAATTGCCAGCAGCCACCCTGGAGAAGTGTATGGTGTTTCCTGAAACACGTAAGAAACAAAGCAACACAGCCTATGGCACTTCCACTTATGGTCCTATAGCTTACGGAAATTAAAATCAAAAACAGACAGCCACCCCAATATTTGGGATGGCTGTGTTCACAAGAAGCTCGTCTACAGTATCAGGTAAATATCCCAGAAAGCAAAAAATGGATAAAGAAGTTGTGGCACGTACGTACAATGCAATATCACTCAGCAATGAAATCTGTGTCATCAGGCCCGTAGCGGCATAGTGAGTGGATGCAGGTACGGTGATTCTACGTGAACTACGTCACACAGAAAAAGAAACATCATAAGATATCACTAATACACGGAATGTAAACTTGACTACACATGAACTGAATTACAAAACAGAACAGGGTCTCAAATTTAGGAAACCAACTAGTGCTTGCTTATGGGGAAAGGTGCCTTGGGGTGCTGCATAAAACCAGAGACTGAAATTAGCACAGATAACTTTCCATAAGCCAAATAAGTAATAGACAAGACCTACTCCTTGTTCAACGAAATGGACCCAACACCACATATTCAACGCCTAGGAATATACCTGACTAGGAAGAATCTTAAAACCCATGGATATATATGTCTCCGTAAGGGAATCAAGCGTGTGTACAGCGGCATAAACGCAGCAGTGAAAATCCGATAAATCCCATTATCAAAATAAATTTCAAAAACAAAACACAAAGACAGTGAAATAGAGAGCAATTCTTAAATAATTCACTCAGGGCATGTGATGCAACCGGGATTGACCACATCTACACCCAGAGCTGGTTGAGACATAAGGCTGGACACTTCAGGCTGATAGCATTGGTGAGTTTCGGTGAGCAAATGCAGACCCTTTGAAGTCATACTGCATGGTACCTATTCCATGGGTCCCAACTCTTCAGGTTCAAGGGATTCTTCCTCCAGCTAAAACATGCATGGGAAACCCAGAGTATCATCCACCGTGTGATTGGGAAACGATTTAAAATGCATCTCAGTTTTCGTATCCTGGTCTTCGGGTTCACCATTCCAGATGCTTTACTAACACTCTCCCCGCTTGGAGAGTCAGTGCCTTTAACCTCCTCTTTGGCACAGCTTGCAATTTCTGTGCAAGATGAACAGGAATAGGGAGAAGCAATGAGAGACTAGCTGTAGGTGTCTGCACCGGCAAATGTAACGCTCATTGCCCACCAGGAAGAGGAATTAAACAAAGGCTCAGTGTGCCCTGCTGGAATCAGATTAGGGCCTGAAGCAATCCTGCGGTTTTGTGCCCAGCTCACAAGAAAGCGAGTTGAAGAAAGGAGCTCAGGGGCACTGTAATCCACAAACCTGCAGAGTTATAAATGACAGCTATCTTCCAAAAGTATACTGAAGTAAGCCTGCGTAGGGGACTTGAAAGCGGGGCAGAATTTCAGGAAAACGATTGCAGGGGGTAGACTGGAATTGCCCTGAAAGCATAGGAAAAGAGGCACAACGTCGACAATGATGCACTTGGCCAAAAAGGGCGTATGCGTTTTTTCCTGAATATATTTAGGAAAAAACACATACGCACTTTTTGGCCAACCAAGCAAGCCTGTAAAGGAAATCTGCACTACAATGAAGTCTCACTGCCCCCTGGGCAAGAGGGCCATCTGAAAAAAGTGTAAAATCCAGAAAGGTAGGACAGGATATGGAGAAGAGGGAGCCTTGTTATGCTGATTGGCAGGATGTAAATTGCCAACAGCCACCCTGGAGAAGCATATGGTGTTTCCTGAAACACGTAAGAAATAAAGCAACACAGCCTATGGCAATTGCACTTATGGTCCTATTCCTTAGGGAAATTAAAATCAAAAACAGAGAACCACCCCAAAGTTTGGGACGGCTGTGTTCCCAAGAAGCTCGTCTACAATACCAGGTAAATATCCCAGAAAGCAAAAAATGGATAAAGAAATTGTGGCACGTACGTGCAATGCAATATCACTGAGCAATGAAATCTGTGTCATCAGGCCCGTAGCGGCATAGTGAGTGGATGCAGGTACGGTGATTCTACGTGAACTACGTCACACAGAAAAAGAAACATCATAAGATATCACTAATACACGGAATGTAAACTTGACTGCACATGAACTGAATTACAAAACAGAACAGGGTCTCAAATTTAGAAAACCAACTAGTGCTTGCTTATGGGGAAAGGTGCCTTGGGGTGCTGCATAAAACCAGAGACTGAAATTAGCACAGATAACTTTCAGTAAGCCAAATATGTAATAGACAAGACCTACTCCTTGCTCAACGAAATGGACTCAACACCACATATTCAACGCCTAGGAATATACCTGACTAGGAAGAATCTTAAAACCCATGGGTATATATGTCTCCATAAGAGAATCAAGCGCGTGTACAGCGGCCGATACGCAGCAGTGAAAATCCGATAAATCCCATTATCAAAATAAATTTCGAAAACAAAACGCAAAGACAGTAAAATAGAGAGCAATTCTTAAATAATTCACTCAGGGCATGTGATGCAACCGGGATTGACCACATCTACACCCAGAGCTGATTGAGACATAAGGCTGGACACTTCAGGCTAATAGCATTGGTGAGTTTCGGTGAGCAAATGCAGACCCTTTGAAATCATACTGCATGGTACCCATTCCATGGGTCCCAACTCTTCAGGTTCAAGGGATTCTTCCTCCAGCTAAAACATGCATAGGAAACCCACAGTATGGTCCACCGTGTGATTGGGAAACGATTTAAAATGCATCTCAAGTTTC